>NC_060279.1:65412256-65712256 GCF_021613505.1 Equus quagga
GGGGAGATAAAGCAGAAAAAAAAAAAGATTGGCAACAATTGTTAGCTCAGGTGCCAATCTTTAACAAAAACAAACAAAAAAAATTGCTTTTTAAATGCATACTGAACTCAGTGAGCATGTTTGTCTGCAGTATGAAATGATAAATGCACAGTATCAGACGTGAACTTCATTATCCTTCGACATTGCAAAGAACATGCATTAAATTGTAAATAAACAAGAAATAATACATTTAAGGTGAATAATGTAAAGCACTTTTGGAAAGACAGAGTAAGGACCTCCAAAAATTTGCTCCTCCATTAAATCAACAAAAGCTCTGGCAAAAATTGTCAAAAACAACTTTTAGACCTTTGGAATTTAACCAAGGCTTGCAACAATTTGAGGAGCTCTTAATTTAAAAAAAAAATGGCTGAATCTCAGTATGAGCAAGCTTTGTGGCCTTTTAACTTGCTTTATTCCTATAAACCTCTCCTAAGGTTCAGCCTTGAAAACCAACACCCTTAGAACCACGGTCCCTGTGAAAACCAGCAGCCTAACAGCTACTGGAAGAGGCAGAATGAGTTTGGAGCTCCCCAGGAAGCCCTATCCCCAGAGAATTGTCCTATTTGGCCCGTCTGATAGTTTCCGGGAAATGCCCTATTTACAGGGCTTGTCTTGATTTGACCTGACCCAGAGCTCACTCAGTGAGGAAAGCTCTATCATTGGGGCATTTGTTGAAAACAATTAGAAGCAGTTCTTTAATATCACAGCTGCCCAAGACAGTGACACAAGCTGGGGCCAACACAAGGCTGACCAAAATACATAAATGGAAAATGTGGGGAAGGAGATGTCTATAGGGGGCTTTGAAAATCTTGAACATACTCCTGTAATCTAGAATGCACATGCATGTGGCCAGGTTTTTGTAGGTCTTGGAAATACTTAAGTAGGGCTTAAGATCTCATGTCTGTTTGGACTTGATGCTCTGTTTGAGCAGGAAGTAAAGGCAGTAATAGAAGAATAAAGGAATAAAAGAGTTACAAGACCTATAAAAAACAAATAAGCAAAAAGCAAACATAAAACCTACGTTATCAGTAATTACATTAAACATAAGTAGATTAAACATGCCAGTCAACAGATAGAGATTTGCAGATAGATAAAAAAGCATAATCTCACCATATGATGTCTACAGAAGACATGCTTTTGATTCAAAGACACAAATAGGTTAAAAGTAAAGGATGGAAAAATATATACTATGGAAACTGTAACCAAAATGGGGCTGAAATAGCTATACTAATAACAGACAAAATAGACTTTCAGACAAAAATTGTTACATGAGTCAAAGCAGGTCAATTTATAATAAAGTGTGAATTCATTAAGAAGATACAAAAATTGTAAACATAAGTGCACTAATAACAGACTCCAAAATACACAAAGCAACAAATGATGGAACTGAAGAGAGAAAGAGGCAATTCAAAAATAATAGATTTTATACCCAACTCTCAGTAATTGATAGAACAACTAGAAAGAAAATCAACAAGGAAATGGAAGACCTAATGACACTACCAACTAACAAGAACTAACAGACATCTATGAAACACTCTACTCAATAACAGCTGAATATACATTCTTCTCAAGTGTACATGGAATGTTCTCCAGAGTAGACCATATATTAGGCCATAAAACAAGTCTCAATAAATTTAAATGATTGAAATCATATTTAGTTGTTTTCTGACACATTGGAATGAAATTAGAAACAAGTGAAGGAAATTTGAGAAATCCAGAAATATGTGAAAAATAAAACATCAAGTAAACAATGAATAAAAAAAGAAAGAAAATTAGAAAATACTTTGAGATGAATGAAAGTAAAAATAAAACAGCAAAATTTATGAGATGCAGCTAAAGCAGTGCTACAGGGAGATTTATAGGTATAATGCCTATCTTAAGAAAGAAGAAAGGGCTGAAACCAATAACCTAATCTTAAGAAGTGATAAAAAGAAGAACAAACTAAACATAAGGAAGCAGAAGAAAATAAATAATAAATATTAAAGCAGAAATAAATAAAAGTACAGAATAGAAAAACAATAGAGATAATCAGCAAACCCCAAATTTGGTTTTTCAAAAAGATCAACAAAATTAACATAAGTTTAGCTGGACTAACAAGAAAAAAGGAAAGACTTAAATTACTAAAGTTGTGAATGAAAGAGGGAATAACACTAATGAACATACAGAAATGAAATGAAAAAGTTATTTAAGGTAACACTATAAGCAACTGCATACCAACATTTTAGACAACTAAGATGAAATAGAAAATTCCTAGAAAGACAAAAACTACCAAAAGAAATGAAAAATCTCAATAGACCTGTATGTCAGTAAAAAAAAATTGCATTAATAATTTAAAAACTTCCCACAAGCGCAGGCACAGGTAGCTTAACTGGTAAATTGTACCAAATGTTTAAAGAACAGTTAACACCAATCATTCACAAATGCTTATTACAAAAAAATACCTGAGGAGAGAACTTCCCAACTTGTTCTCTCAGGCCAGTATTGCCCTGATACCAAAACTAGATAAAAACAAACATAAGAGAAAATAATATTGACCAGTATCCCTCACAAATATAGATACAGAAATATTCAGCAAAATACTGGTAAACCAAATCTAGCAACATATTAAAAAAAAAAAAAGGCATATGCTATGACCAATTGGGATTTTATCCCACGAATGCAAGTTTGGTTTAACATTTGAAAATCAATGAATGTAATATATCAAATTAATAGAACAAAGGACAAAAACATATGATCATTTCAATAGATGCAGAATAAGCTTTTGACAAAATTCAATATCCTTTCCTGATAAAAATAAACTAGAAATAGAAAGGAAATCCCTTAACCTGATAAAAAGCAACTATGAAAAACCCACAGCTAATATCTACTTAATGGTGAAAGACTAAATACTTTCCTCCTAAGATTAGGAACAAGACAAGGTTGTCTACTCTTAACACTTCTGTTTAACATTGTACTGGAAATTCTATCAAGTTTAAGCAATGAAAAGAAATAAAAGGCATCCAGATTGGAGAAAAAAGATATAAAACTCTCTTTGCAAGTAGTGTGATCTTATATATAGAAAAACCTAGAGAATCCACAAAAAAACTATTAGCTCTATTAAATGAGTTCATCAAGGTTGCAGGATAAAACACACTAAAATAAACTGTATTTCTGTACATTTGTACTCACAAATTGGTATACCAATTTCAAAGCTTACTACAAGCTACCGTTATCAAGTGGTACTGACTTATAGATGAATACACATGTAGATGAATAGAATAGAATTGAAATCCCAGAAACAAACTCTGGCATTTGTGGTCAGTTGATTTTTTTTTTCCTGAGGAAGATTCACCCTGAGCTAACATCTGCTGCCAGTCTTCCTCTTTTTGTATGTGAGCTGCCACCACAGCATGGCCTCTGACAGACGAGTGGTGTAGGTCTGCACCTGGGAACCAATCCCGGCCGCTGAAGCAGAGCACACAGAACTTACCACTAGGCCACTGGGGCTGGCAGTGGTCAGTTGATTTTTGCAGTGACAAGACAATTCAGTAGGGGGAAGAACAACATAGTCAACAAATTGTGCTAGGAGAACTAGATATCCACATGGAAAAGAATGATATTTGATCCCTACTTCAAACCATACATAAAAAAAATAACTCAAAGTAGAATTGGATGGCTAAATGTAAGGGGTAGAAATCTTGGAGAAAACATAGTAAATATTGATGACCTTGGATTAAGCAATGGTTTCTTAGTCACCAAAAGCGCGGTGACAAGAGAAAAATCAGATAAAATGGACTTCATCAAATTAAAAACGTTTGTGCTTTAAAGGACTCTGTCAAGAAAGTGAAAAGACAACCCACAGAGTGGAAGAAATTATTTGCAAATTACGTGTCTCATACAGGGACTTGTATTAGGAATAATGAAAAACAACAACAACAACAACTCTTACATCACAATAGTAAAAAGCACCAAACTACCCCATTTAAAAATCTGTAAAGGATTTGAAGTTTTTCAAAAGAAGATATACAAATGGTCAATGAGCCCTGAAAAGATGCTCGATATTATTAGTGATTAGGGAAATCCAAATTTCCCATTATTGAGATGCCACTTCATTCCTACTGTAAAGCCTACAATAAAAAAGAAAGACAGTAAGTGTTGACAAGGATATGGAGTAACTGGAACCCTCATTATTATTAGAGGGCATGTAAATGGCACAGCCACTTTGGAAAAAAGTTTCACAAAATGTTGCACAAAATTATCATATGACCCAGCAGCTCTACTCCTAGGAATATACCCAAGAGAAATGGAAACGTGTCCACTAAAAACTTGTACGCCATATTCTTAAGAGCATTTTTTTATAGTGTCAAAAAGTAAAAATATACTGGGAGGTAGAAGTGGCAAATGATCTTAAATAAACATTGGGAAAGTATTCAAACTGTCTTCCTAGGAACTGGTGGAATAAGCAATTATTTCTGGGTGGATTTTGGGCAATTGGGTGTTATGTTGAGAGCAGTTAGTTGCTTTGAGTCCTAAAGAAACTCAGCTTCTGCCAGTAATAAGGCCCAGTAAGATTGGTGTTTTTCTGGACTATGAGTCGGGTAAAGTTTCCTTTCATAATATGAATAAATAGGTCTCTTCTCTATACTTTTAATGATTCTTTTACAGAAGCTGTTTGGCCCTTTTTCTGTACTGGAACAGATTCCGAACCTCTTAAAAATCTCTTCAGGGCCAGCCCCAGTGGCCTAGTGATTAAGTTCAACTGCTCTGCTTTGGTGGCCCGGGTTCAGTTCCCCGGGCACGGACCTACACCACTCTGGTAGCAGCCATAGTGTGCTGGCGGCCCACATACTAAAAAAAAAAAAAAGCAAAATAGAGGAAGATTGGTATGGATGTTAGCTCAGGGCAAATCTTCAGCAAAAAACAAACAAACAAATTCTTCAGTAACATTATGAAAGATGAAATACCTGGGAAATGCTTCTGTGTCAGTTTTTAGGGGTAACTTAGCCAGTAAATATAGCCTCAATAATTCTGAATTCTTTTTAACTTTTACCACTGAAAATCAGAATAGATTTTTCTCCTTCATTTCCAACAAGTGTAAATACATAGTCATAATGCCAGTTTCGTAGATGTTGTATCAATTGTTGTGTTTTGAAATTCTAAGGTAAAATACTTGAGAATTATATTACTTAACACATCGAATAAAATGTTTTATTTAAAAACAATGAAAATAACCTGACGGTCCATCAACTGATGAATGGAAAAATAAACTGTGATATATCCATACAATGAAACATTACTTAACCATAAAAAAGAATGAAGTAGTTATACATGCTATAACGTGGATGAATCTTGAAAGCATTATGCTAACTGAAAGAAGCCAGTCACAAAAGTCCATATATTTGATGATTCCATTTATATTGTAGCAATGTTTTTCTTAAAGCACTCAGCTCCTTTAGATAAGAGATGACTTAGTGTTAAATATGCTTCATTTGTATCTTTGGTAAGTGCAATAATGGCAAACAGAATTACTTCTTTTGAATAGCTGTGAAAGGTTGAAAGTGAAGACTTCCTATTTATTTAGCTGTCATATGCATTGCCGATATAAAGGAAAACCAGAAGAATTTCTTTTAGTGCAGTGCAGTGTGAAAGTTCATAAGGTTAGAAATAATTTCATCCTGACTTAAACTCATAGGTAATTTTTTAAACAGAGTTAATTACAGTTGTCATTTCTGTGATTTCTACTGAGAAAACAGTAGAGAGAATACCCTACTGAATGTTCTCTCTCATTCCTGAATAATTATTATATTCTTGAAACAATGACCTTGTCAGGTGACACTTAGTGGGAAGGCCAGAGAGCATCTGATTTTTAGAGTGTTTGAATTCATGCATAGTAATTTCACTTTTTAAAAAAATGTAACATTTTGACTAAATGAATCCTTTGACTTTTAGAAGTACTCTAATACTGGCTCAAGTAAATAATACTTGCCTTTGATATATTGATCGAAAACCAGAAAAATCCTTTTGAGGAACTTTACTGTTTGGGGAAACTTTAAATTTATTGGATCATACCATTTTGCGTATGTGTTAAAATATATTTTAAACATACTGAAAAAAAGACAGACTGTTATAAGCAATACCCATATGCCTATTATACAGCTTAATAAATCCTTATTGTTTTGTCATCATTCCTGCAGAATTTTAAAATAATAATAATGATATGTTATAGATACAATTAATGTCTTCCCAAATCCCATTACCTTCCTTCTCAGAAGTAATTTGTACCCTGAAGTTAATGGGTTTTATTTTGAAGAATTTTTTACTTTATTATTATATATTTATGTATCCAAAAGTGGTATGTGATATTGTGTACCATGCTTTTGAGCTATAAATGGTCTCACACTGTTTGTCATTCTGCAGTTTGCTTTGTTCCTCAACATCCTATTTTTGAGATTTCTTTTCATTTGATACCTTTTTATCCATTTTAAGAATATACCCCATTTTATTTATCCATCCATCTCTTCATAAACACTTGGATAGTTTCTCTTTTTTCAACTATTAAAGACAATGCTACAGTGAACATTCTTGGGCCTGTCTCCTTGTGCTCATGTGTAAGATTTTTTGCCTGGCTGTATACTTACGAGTGCAATTGCTGGGTATATGTGTATATTTAACTTTATTAGATGTTGCCAAGTTGTTCTTCAAAGTGATTGTACCAATTTACATGTCAGCCCCATCCTCAGCCATTTTATATACACTTTATTGAGATATAATTTATATGCCAGAAAGTTCACCTATATAAAGTGTACAATTCAGTGAGTTTTAATATATTTACAGTGTTCTACAATCGTCACCAAAATCTAGTTTTAGAATATTTTCATTTAATCACTCTCAAAAGAAACCTTGTACCCATTGGTTGTCACTCTTTACTACTTCTCCTTCCATTTGCTCATGCCCAACTCTATGTAACCACTAATCTAGTTTCTGTCTCTATAGATTTGCCTATTCTGAACATTTGTATTATGGTTTTATATAATATGTAGTCCTTTGTAATTGGCTTTTTCCACTTACCATAATGTTTTTGAGGTTCATCCATGTTGTAGCCTATATCAGTATTTCATTCCTTTTTTTTCTTTTGTTGAATAATATTGCCACATTTCATTTATGCATTCATGATTTGATGAACATTTGGGTTGTTTCCACTCTCTAGGTATTGTGAATAATGCTGCTATGAACATTTATATACAAGTTTTTGTGTGAATATGTATTTTCATTTCTCTTGAGTATATTCTGGAATTGTTAGGCTGGGTCATATGATAATTCTATGTTTAACATTTTGAAGAACTGCCAAAAGTGGCTGCACAGTCACTGTACAGTCCCACCAGCAATATACGAGGGTTCGAATTTTTTCACATCCTTGCTAATACTTGTCACTGTCTGTCTTTTTATTATAATTATCCTACCAGGTATGAAATGGCGTCTCGTTGTGGTTTTGGTTTGCATTTCCGTGATGATGAATGACTAATGGGCATCTTTTCACATGCTGATTGGCATTTCTATATCTTTGGAGGAATTTCTATTCAAATCCTTTATTCATTTTTTAAATTGGGTTTTTTAGTCTTTTTATTGTTGAATTTTATTTGTCCTTTACACATTTTGAATACATATTCCTTATCGGTTATATGATTTGCAAATACTTTCTGTAAGTTGTCTTTTCACTTTCTTGATGGTGTCCTTTGAAGTACAAACATTCTTAATTTTGATGAAGTCCAATTTATCAAACTTTTCTTTTATTTGTGCTTTAGTGTCATATCTAAGAGATCATTGCTTAAGCCAAGGTCAAGAATATTTACTCTTATGTTTTCTTCTAAGAGTTTCATAGTTTTAACTCCTACATTTAGGTCTTTGATCCATTTTGACTTAATTTTATATATGGTGTGAGGTAGGGACCTACTTCATGCTTTTGCATGTGGGTATCCCTTTCTCACAGCAAAATTTGTTGAAAAGGGTTCTTTCCCCCTTGAATTATTTTGGCACCCTTGTTGAAAATCAGTTGACTGTAAACATCAGGGTTTATTTCTGTGGTTCTATTTCATTGATCTATGTGTCTACCCTTATGCCAGTACCACTCAGTCTTAATTATTGTAGCTTTGTAGTAAGTTTTGAAATCAGAAGGTGTGAGTTGTGCAGTTTTATACTTCTTTCTCAAGATTGTTCTGATTATTCAGGGTTCCTTGCATTTCCATATAAATTTTAGGATCAGCTTGTCAGTTTCTACAAAAGGCATCTGGAATTTTGTTAGGGATTGTGATGAATCTATAGATCATTTTGGGGACTGTTGCCATCTTAAGTCTTCCATTCCATAACCATTGGATGTTTTTTCCATTTATTTAGGTCTCTTAAAATTTTTTTCAGCAATGTTTTGTAGTTTTTAGTGTACAAGTCTGTGTTTCTACTGTTACATTTGTTCCTAAGTGTTTTATTCTTGTTGATGCTGTTGTAAAATGAATTGTTTACTTAATTTTATTTTCAAACTGTTCTCTATACATTGGTAGTATATGGAGATACAATTGATTTTTCTAAATTGGTCTCATATTCTGCAAACTTGTTGAACTCAATAGATCTAATAACTTTTTTTTTTTTTATTCCTTAGGGCTTTGTATACAAGGTTTAGTCTAGAGTTTATTTATACAATTGAATTTTTTAATCTCAGTAACTATATTTTCACTTCTAAATTTTTTTGCACATCTGTCTGTTCTTATTTTATTCCTAACTCTTTCATTTTATTTTTTTTCTCTTTTGCTGGAAATTCTTTTTTTTATTTCTGCCTTACAACACACCAAACATACTTCTTTTAAATGTTTTTCAGACTGTTTCTATAAAAGTAATTTTATATATAGTGAATTTCTTTTCTGACTGTTGATTTGTTGATTCTGTTGGATATCTTTGTTAAGATTAGGTTTCTGTGAATTTTGGTTTGCAGGTCTATTTTGAATGAGAGGTTTTATGAGTATTTTGTTCTTATTTGACTGCTCCTTCCTTCTTATGATGATCTTTCAGTTACCTGCATCTGATTCCCCAAGGCTCCTATCCAAATGTGGACTTTACAATGAGAGTTTGGTGTTCAGCCCAGAGTGGTATTAGGAGTTCTACAGATTCAACCACTCAACCATCTTTCACATGAGGTGGAGCTCCACACCAAGGTCACACTGTATACCTGTCTATTCCTGATTTTTGTGAAAACTTTTAGTCCCCTTTACCACACTGGAGCCTAACTCCTGGCTACCACTGTTCCTCTTGAGTCCAGCAAGCAAGTTGCCTCAGCACCGCACACTATTTTGCATTTCTTTTTCCATTCTGGTCCATGGAGGCATATATCTTGTTTATAAGCCTACATATGTCTTTTGTTTTTAGTTATCTATACTTATATTTTATCTACTATGTTTTCTACTTTGAGCAAAAGGACTATGTCAAATTTTACATCAAATTGTAATCACTACATCTTCATTATTGAAAGCCCTTTCCTATTTATTCTTTAGGTTAATTTTAAATTGTCAGTACATTGAAACTAGTGTATTTATTCTTCCATATGGAATGTTATTTTGTTATTATAAAACAAGTCATATAAAGTGAATATTATATTTACATTTTCAGATAGGTTCCCCGCCTCCAGGAAAATCTTTTCATTAATAACTATCACTTGAATATTTATTTGCTCTATGACAGGCACTGTGCTGAGCATTTTACATAAGTGATCTTATTCAATCACAACAACCCTACAAAGTTGATATTGTTGTTATTATTAGAGAAGAATAAACTGAATTTTAGACTGTTCAAGAAGTTGTCAGTACTCAGTCGAACCAATATTTAAATCCAGGTTTGTCTTTCTTGAATGCCTATGCTTTAAATCACTATTTTAGGCTTTTATATTTTAATTGTCAAGAAGTTTGCACTCTTCTCCCTTTTGATAAATTAGTACAATTTGAATGATATTTTGGTACAGAAAATTAAGAAACTTTGAGAAGGAAACAGACTGAACGTTTTCAGCATTTGGTCAGAGCTCTAGCTATTGTTTACTGTAGTATAGGATTTCAGAATATTTTTGAGGTACATTCCCTGAACTGGCAGAATCTCTCCTGATAAATTATCATTTTTGTTATTGTTAAAACTTTTAGAGGTGATGGTGAGAGACTTTATTTTTTTTTCCATCTGTCCATTTTCATTACTTTTATATTATAAGATTAGTTACATAGAGGGATATGTGTGATTATCTGGCTTTCAGAACTTTATTTTTTGGTATAGAGTTAATTCTTATAATTTTGCATTCTAAGGAAGTACCAAGAAATAAGAGACAAACAAATTATAGAAGGACAAGAGAAAGGCATTCATGAATTCAGTGATGTCCTTGGAAATTTTAGCAAGATTTCTCTAGTAGGAATCTGTAAATGAAGAATTAAACTTAAATTTTGTATTCTGTCAGCATTTATTAACTAACTGAAATATGCAAATATTTCCAGTAAGAAAAAAGTTACGGAAATTTTCACCCTATGCTGGATAATTGAACTTAAGGATAAAGAATAATAATGACTGGGCAAGAGTAATATTGTAAAGGATTTTAATTTGTAAGAAATCAAGAATTAAGATAGCAGGTGTCAGAATCAAGTGACTAAGAAGGACACTTGTATTTGCCAGTGCTCTACTAGATGATTATAAGAGTTTAATGTTAGCTTGGAGTGGAGCATTGGAGGAACATGATTTTAGTTAGATTTTTAGTGATGAAATAAGTAAGGAGGAATAGAATAATTCTTAATGGATTGAAACTATCTGCTGAAATGAGTCTCCTCCATGCCTTTCCTCTAATTGTAGGAGATGGTTTATTGGAAACCTCAAGTTTGAACTACTCAGACTCTGTATCCCATCCCTCTAGGGCCAGCTCAGCCCTTCATCCTGTCAAAGCAGATAAAACAGAACAGCCTGCAATTTGCTATAAAGGGGTCCTTGGGATGAAGCATTTTAATGTCTGTAAAGAGTAGACAAGGCCTTCATTTTTAAAGACTCCCATGGAACATCTCAAACAGCATGGATTTGTCTTGGTGCCCTTTGCCAAAATTAATAGATTCGGGCTACAGAATTGGAGGAAAGCTAAGCTTCAGGCCTAATTATCATTCAATAATATTTTATTGCATCTATCTTTTTTTAGCCAAGATGCCCTAAAACTGACAACACATTGAGTAAATGATACTTAAATAAGAAAGGCTACTAATTTTTAGATCTATGTCACTTAAACATAGGAGGAATACAAAGTTATAACAATATTATTTTAGAAATTAAAAATCAAGTACAGTGATCTAAAGAACAGATCAAATTGATCTAACTTAACCATTGTTTTTAAAATTTTTGTCTTTATTTGTCAGTCTGGGATTGAACTGCTTTTCTGGTTCCAAATAGCTGTTCCAACCAAGAGCCTTCTGATGAGGAAATGGCACAGAGGGACTGGACTATAATAAAATACCAAGTGTTTTTTTATTTTTTAAATTTTTCTCATGCTCTGAGAACAGGAATATCTCATGCTTTGATAGAATGGTGCAATTTATATTTTCCATTTGACTACTTTAAAAGGTTCATTGTCTTTTAATTAAACTACAGGGGGAAGAGCAGAGATTAAAAGATGTAGTACTACAAAGGGGATGGCTTTTAGCTACTAGTACATGAGTGAAGACACCACAGTAAAGCAAGATGGAGTGCAGCCACAAGTTTTGTGCCTTGGAGCCTCCTCTTGTCTGACTGTGGCAGTAATTTGGAGTTAATTTGTGTAGCTTCTCAATAAAAGACTTTGTGTTTTATATTCTTTGATTCTTGCTAGCATCTTTTCCCAGCTGTTCTTTTATCTTCCCTTTCATGAGGTCCAGTGCAGCTTATACAACTGATGTGATAATGAGGTAAACCAGTGTAGGTGAGAAGCTTGGACCAGGCTCAGTACATGGATATTTCCTATTCATCACCTGCTTTTTACTTTCTGCAAAACAACTACCTCAAGCGGCACCTTCCTCAAATCTCCCACTTTCTGCTCTCACTGAGTAGTGGAGGTCCACTTTCTTCTGTAGTGATTTGTAGTTTTAGCATGGAGTGAATGTTTGGGTTTCTACATTTGGAAATATTACTACCTGGTAGTTGTCTTATTTTCCTTTGTCTGTATGAAGATTTTTTTTCTTTGTGTCTGTTTTTTCCCTTTGCTTTCTGCTCCCCCACATGTCCCCAAGCCCTTCAAGCCAATGAGGCTGTGGTGACACCTTCTGGGCAGTGCTGGGAGTGAATTACAGCCATAAGTTCCATAGTGGTGTTAGCATACCAAAGATTTGGTGCATGCTACTAAATTTAGTTTGTTTCATCAAAAGAACCGATACAGCATTCTGCTTCTGCTCAGAGTTTCTGAAGCTTGTTAAATATCAATGTCATTTCTTACTAATGAGCAGAGATTTGTAGTTAGCTAAATGAAAAGACAGTGGGCCTCACTGCTTAATCAATGTAAGGATATGCTACTTGGTTAAGCCTGAAAATGAATATTAACAGAGGAAAAATTAACGATTATATGTTATTAGAATATCAGCTCTGTACAGTATTGTTTTTTTCTATGCTCTGATACGACAGTATCAGGTTACATGCCAGTGCTTCATCACAGTGGGAAAATGTCCTGTAAACACTCTCAGTAGAAACAGTCATCCATCATGACCATCTACTGTTGGGACTGTGTAGGATGAAGGCTTCTCCAGATCCCTTCTTGTCCACCCACTCCTCTCATCAGTTTTAAAACTCACTTAAGGAACCTTTTGTATAGCCTCTTTTGGAACCTTGCTTTTTTCTGATGAGACTTCATTCCTTCCATGTCTACTTCAAAGCTAATTTAATTCTTATATGAAAAGATTTTAAATTAAAGCTTTTTCATACAGAGACAACATGAATATGATGAGTTTATTGTTACCAATTTATTATTTTTTTTACTGGACTTTGTTCAGACACTGAAGGTGCTAAAAGCTATAGTTTTAAGAAAAATCACTAGACAGTTCTACCAGAACTTATGAAGTTTGTTATTAAATTCAGAGATCTCAGGACTCTTTCCTCTATTATCTTCAGTAACTGATTAGCAAATGTAGAAGTATTGGGCAAAAAAGGTGTGACTGGCTGTCAAGGCAACTGTAAAACTACCCATCTCTGTAGCGTTACCTTAGGGCAATGTCAATAGGAATGCACAAGACACTAAACTTAAGGGCGATGACAACTGGTACAGCTGGATATGAAGCCTTTCAAATGCACTGCTTTCCTTATCTTAGCTCTTTGCATTGTCCTTTGGTCAAATATTGCATATACAATATATAATATATGCATTTATATTTGGTACAGAACCTCGTATTTCTATTACTGCCGAATAGTAAAATCAAGGCAAGGACACATTGTCTTCTAATTTTGATTTGCAAACAGATGGTAGATAGCTGGAAAATAGACTAGAGCTATTTTTAAAAATGGGGAAAATGCTTTCATGAAGTTAAAGTAAAGCTAGTTTAAAATACTAAAAATGTGAATGAGTAGCAAAATATCATGTGGTAACTGTGGAGATGATGGTTTTATTTGAAGTAGGGGGAGAGAGGAGAAAGCTAGAAGGAGGCAAAAACACAATTTGGTCTAAAATTGAATTTCTCTGATAAGGCATTTCAGAAGCGGCTTGTCTTTTTCACTCAGCACCAAAATAATCATATGCGCTTTAATAATCTTTATTTTACAGAAGTGTGTTGCCAGGGTAACGGAATGTAAGCAGGAGAACAGCACCTTGCAGATCACAAAGGCAAATCTGTGGAAAGAAATTTCACTGAGTTTCTCTTTTCCTTGCCAGTGTAATAACGGCCCTTATTTTTCCTACACTATTTAATAATCTCACATAAACATTCTTTTCCCTTTCTGTTTTCTGTATCTGTTTAAACATGGACAATAGCATAAATCTGGAACTGTCAAGCTCAGTGGGCTAAGCAAAAAAACAGATGTTATATCTTTAGCATTTTTATATAATTACTTTTTATTACTGTTTTACTCCTGTCTCCATCCCTCCCAACCTTATTGTTATTTCCTTCTCTCTGTAAACCAATCAGATGATGGTATTCCAAGTAGAGGGGGTTTGAGGTAGGAGTTGGTATTTGGCTACATTAATCAAAATTTATTAGCTGAGCTTGCCTGCATAAAGATCCTAAAGAGGCAGGGATTGCAACTGAAACATCTATCTTTTTGTAAGGGGATAAATTGAATTTTAACAAATAGAATGACAAGCATTCAGGCAAAAAGCTGCAAAAATAATATTTTCTTTACACATATGCACACACACGCAAACATATATACACACACACACATACATACACAAGGGAGGAGTGAAGAAGGAAAGGAAGAAATGTTAGATTCCTTCAACTTTCCATTGGGCACTGGAACCTCAATTCATTCTAGGAAATTGACTAATATGAAATTAACAAAATGAATGTTTCCAATGCCTTTTCAAAAGAGAGAGAAAACTAGCAGTAAAAATATGCCTTCCAATCATTTGATTGAATCAAATTTATGACAAATCTATGCCTTATAAATATTTGCCTGTCATTATCTCTGCCAAAGGCCATAGGCTGTGAAAGTGAATGTAGAAACAAAGTAATATTGAGCTGTGAGACTGGCAAAAAAATTAAAAAGAGGCTTCATGAAATTAGATATGAAAATCTATATTCAAATCATGATTAAAGGTTTGACTTCTGCCAAGAATTTTAAGTTAATACTGCCTATTGGTTTTAACATACCCACTGTGTACCCTAGTTGTACAGCTCATACAGTGTTTTCCCTATGTCCATAGAATAATCAGATACAAAACGTAGGTGTTCAAAAACCAGTTTGTGGATGGATTTCATTCAAAATTACATCCTTTCTGGGTTTTGGTGAAATTTACTAAAGTGTAGTTTAATTGTTGTTATTAATATTTTTTCTAGGAATTATTCCTTCATCCTGGATAAACTCGCACAAATACTTAAAATTTAAACTAATTAAAGCTACCTAAAAAATGGATAATGGTAAAAGAGCAAGTAAAATTTGAAAAGGCCAAGCAAAGACATTAAAATGGCAAATTGTAGGGAAAACATTCCATAGTTGTATGACTAGTATGTCTCAGATGTTCAGAAAAATGGAAAAGGGTCATGTTGAAATAGTAAGATTTCTGATGTTCCCAAAGGAATTTTAAGCCCAAATGCCTCAGAAGTCAAAGCTTGATTCCTATCAGCACCACTGAAAGTTCTTGAGAAAATTTTTAGACTCAACATAGTCCATTTAAAATTGCTTCACCATATTATGAAACTGTTGATTTAAACTCAGCTCCTGATTGTTCAGTCCACGTAGAGTCAATTCACTTGGGGCTTTCTTAGTGCCAATATCTTCTTTAATATAAAATCTCGATTTGACCTCTATATTGTTAATTATTTCTTAAGGGTTTATAAGTTTCCTAAGATAACATAGCCAAAAGGGAAGAAACTTTTCTTTCTTTGGAACCTTGTTTACATCCTAGATTCAGTGTTCTGTGGAAATAAAGTTAGCAGTTGTGGGCACAGAGTAGCATGTCTGTTTTCTTAGGATTTGAGCCATAATTTATCCTTGGTACATGAAAATCACCAATAACTCTACATTTTTATTTAGTTGTTATGAAGAGGAACATATAGTTGGCAAGTGAAAACATGCTGGTAAGTAAATACTGTTCATTTGGTGATCTTACTTAAGTTATAAAAATTTTTAAATCACCTGCTAGCATTTGCTGTTCCTTATTTGGTGAAAAATAATTCTTCCCCTCACCTCCTAGATTTGGTGCAGTTTTGGAAACATGAGTAATAGGATCTTAAAATGAGACTCTCCCTGTTTGTTTTAGATGGACCTTTAAGATAAAAGATTTCAAAATAAGATATGAAAACACCCTCCAGTTTTTACATGATGAGGAGGGAGAAAACCAGTGTATGATTCTGAAGCTACTTAACCATGTCAAGGATGTAAAAGAATTGGGAGGCTGGAAATTAAGGAAAGGTAGGTTTTTGGAGAGAGTTTGTGTACTGAGTATCCTATCACACTTCCAAGAGGAAGGAGTAGGGATGCATCTCACTTCATCTGAATACAAGAGAGGCTTCAAGGAGAGGATTTGGGAAGCTTAACACCTCACCCCTGCTGTTTAAGAACAACTATCTGATTCATGCCTGAAAAATGTAGAGTTTGAGATTGATTGGCTAGCTGCTTTGAAGGTGGAGTGACGAAGAAGTAGCTGTGTTAGCCAACCTACATTCTGAGGTTTTTGGAGCAAATGTTGCTTAAGTGTATGTTATTGGTCAGAGGTAGGCCATATGCACAAGAGAGATGATGCAAGGTTGTTTTAGACCCATAGACTACCTGGAGGAGCCCAGTAATCCCAATAATGAAGGGAACTGCCGTCTTCCACTAAGCAGAAAGAGAGCTCCACCTAAATCAAAGGATCTACAAGTGAGAGTCAGACACCCTCTTTTCCACTGCAAATGGCCAGCCTTTAACAGGACTGAACTGGGAAAGAAAAGTAGCCATGACTTTGAAAATTAAGGTTTTTATTACTGGACTAGTCCAGATGTATTAATTGTTGCATTCATATATCTGTATATGAACAGAAACACAAAATCTGCCCTAAATTTTATGCAGGAGCGTGGGAAACCCCATAGAATAAGTTAAATGTCATACTGAAAGACAACAATAAAGTTTCATTATTATACTTCTTCAACTTAATGATTGTATATGTATGGCAAATATACACATATGTATAGCAAAATAGTGATCTTGAAAGAATAGAAGAGTTGCATGTTGGGAAATAACGTTACACATTTCTTTTGATCCCCCCTAGCTTATATGTCTATCTTGTAGACAATATTTCTACCCATTCTTGTTGGCTGTATCTATACTTTAGTGAGAAGGTACTAAAACCAGGCAAAAAAGAATAGTAGGCAGGAAGATTTTTGACAGATTGTTTTATCCATGTGATTTTATCTCTTCTCCAAAAGCTCTTTTATAGCTTTTCTTGATTTAATATTTTGCCACTTTTTTCTTTCTTTGTCTAGAGCTCAAGAAGGGGTATTAAAATCAAAAGGCCTTAATTAACCTACACACTGGATCACACATTAATAAGTATCTGAAAGTTAATGGTAGTATTTTTAGAAGGATATAATCAAGTTCTTAATACAGTATAATGGATTAAATAATTAAAAATATATATTATAAGTTAATGCGATATTTTCTAAAGGCTAATACTTGAAATAATCTTTTTGTTGTTAGCGCCATTGAGTGGATTCCAATTCCTAGCAACCTGTGTACAGCAGATTGGAACCCTGCCCAGTCTCTTTGGGCCATCCTTTCACCTTCCAGTGCTATTATCAGACAGTGTCCCACTGCTATTCATAGGTTTTTCATGGCAAATTTTTTCAAAAGTGGGTAGCTAGGTCCTTCTCCCTATTCTTAGTCTGGAAGCTTCACCGAAACCTGTCCACCATGGATGACCCTGCTGGTATTTGAAATACTGGTGGCGTAGCTTTCAGCAACACGTAGCTGCCACAGTATGACAACCAACAGATGGGTGGTGTAGTTCCCTGACCAGAAAGGAACCCAGGCTGCAGCAGTGAAAGCACCAAATCTTAACAACTAGACCACCAGGGCTGGCTAAGTAATCTTTAATAAAATGTAAATACATAGGAAGAATCTCTCAAACATTATCCAGATATATGTGATTATCATTGTTGCTTCCAGTTTGGTTTCCTGGGGACACTTTGGCCTCTGAGTTTTGCAGGACTTGATTGGGCTATAGCTGTTCTTACGCCTTTTATTTAATTTCTCTGTAATGTTGAGACTTATTAGAATGTAGGAGAGATAATGACAAGGGAGAATGGGTAGAGAGTAAGATACTAATAGATAGATGTTAGAAAAAACAGTGGTAAGATGAGAACAACATAGAACTCTTTGGGGAGAAAAAACTGGAAGCCAATGCTGATGATGTGTGCATGAACAAAGGGAGAGATGCTGTGAATATCTACCTTCATAAATTAGGTTTCATCAGGCCCTCTATGGTGGTCCCATAATGCCCTCTACAAAAAATACTCTTCTCTCTTAACCTTAACAGGAATAATTATCTTAATTCACACAAAGAAATTAAGATATTTTCTAAAGTCTCTCTCTTGCTCTGTCAGTCTGTCTGTCTGTCTCTCTCATTCACACGCACATACACGCAAACTTTAGAGAAATCCAATTTTTGTATATAGTTGTTTTCAATGTTCTTTACTATTTAATGGTTCTTATTAAGTGAGATTTTTGCTTATCATTTACAAAGTGGTCTATATTACAATCTGTGTAAATGTCAGTTTTTTCTCTGAAATTCATTTTTTATACAAGTATATTTGTATACAAATATTTATTTTTGTATTTACTATAAAAATTATTTGGTGCAGATATTACTAAAAATGGTTATTGAAACATATAATTAATGAAATTGACTGTCTTTATTAAACACTTCTAGCTGTGCTTATAATTTTATCACAGTGAAGCATACTGATAACGATGTCTGATTAGTTCAAGTCTCGACTGCCACTTAATAGCTTTGAGACTTTGGGGCAGTCACTTACCTTTATGAATATTCTCTGTATCTCATCTATAAAATGGAAATAGTATTTCTTCCCCTGCTTAAATGATAGTTATTGAAAAGCTCAAGATGAGGAAATGTATAAGGGGTAATATATATATGTAGATATAGATATTTCTTTATATATATAATATTCTATTTCATTATGTGATTTCATATTTATATCTTTTTCACTATTATGATTTTAAATGCACAAAAGTATCCAGTTGTGCTTCCTTCTTTCTATTGCTGAGAATTGTTTGTTGAGTGAAGATATAAGTATATTTTCAGTTAACAAGAGGATTCATCAGGTCCCACAATTAAAAGTGAGTCATGAATTTGAGAGAAAACAGGAATTTCAGTAGTTTTCATTCATTCATTCAGGAGAATGTAGTCAAAGTTGTTAGAATAGGGACATAGCAACAAAGGAGTCTTATTTAGAAGAGTGCTAAAATAATTATAAAGAGCTTTCCTGAATATTCTATTTAGACGTCTTAGCCTGCGTTTTGGCTTTTGGGTAATAGAATTTTCTATCTCAGTAGTAGAATAAGGCAAAAAAACCCAAAACAGGAACAAAATGAACTTTGCTTTTTTCTTATGGAACCCACACATGTCCATAGAAGTCTGTTAAAATAAAGAGGATATAGCATCTCTGACTAGAAGTGAAAATAATGTAATTCATCACAGATAAAATATGCAAACTCTTAAAAGCAAATTTAGGGCTAGGGCTAAGCCTGAAACTTAGTTCACTTAATTTGACAATTGAATAATGTTTAAAAATAGTGTAATATTATTAACCCTGAGAATCCCTCCCCTTTTCCCCCGTGCCCTCTGAATCAAAAGTGGTTGAACATATTTGAATAATTTGATGTTAGTAAACTGATGGCAAATTGTCATCTGGGCTACAGTTTCAGCCCAGTGTAATGTGTGACAGCCAAAATATGTTAAACTTTCCAAATAGAGCACAAACCAGAAATGTTGTCAGCCAAAAGTAGGGGTAAGTGACTTCTTGAGACAACAATAAGCACTTGTCCACTTCCCAATATTAAGAATCATGAGCTAAGAACTTTCAATGTGAACTTAGAAAGCAAGATAAGAACCTTCTGACGTCTTATGCTTAGTTCATAAACAAGATTTTTTAAATGTTTTATATATTTTTATTCTTTTAGGGCGTATCCTATTTAGAATGCCTCTTCCCTCACTGGAGAATAATATAGGCTTATATGGACACTATTTTTTTTTTCCCACAAATTAACTCAGGGCATGTATGTAGAGGTCAGTGAGTAAGACCTCATAAATAATCCTCGTCAGATTTTAAAAACTATTTCATCATTAATATTAATTAGGGTTAATATTAACTAACACTTTACAGTGTCTTCTATGTGAATGGTTTAGAAAGCATTTTTCAAAGAATAGGAGAAATATGTTCCATGAACTTCAGGAGTTTGCAACTTGGGAAATTATTTCTACTTTCCATTTAGACAAGAGAAACTCCCTTTGTTTAATGTCCTCAGCTTGAATTCATGTTTCTCTAGCTTTATTTTTTAGCAGGATGTATCATGGACTGAGAGAAAAGCAAATTTTTACTTTATTGCTGATATGATTACATTAACTTTTATGATATAATCCATCTACTTATTTTATAGGTGATTGAGATATTAGTAAGATTGTAATTGGAAGTCTGGGTTGCATTTCAAATCTTTTGATTCTCAGTACAGTAGGCCACATACACTGGTAATAATTATGGTTTATTGTGACTGTTGTGTTTGAAATGGTTGTTGACTTATGTAGGATCTCTTGCTGTAGTTTGAGGATGGATTTTGGAATGACCTACTTCAATATAATTCCTATTAGTAACTCCATTGAAGTGTTAAATGATAAATCCTTTGAAATTTTTTCCTTGGGTAATCCTAACTTAACCATATTATGAAAATAGAAATAGCTTTCTAAGAAGGCAGGAGGAGTTTGTGTATGTGTGTGTGTGTGCACGCACATGTGTGTGTTAGCCTTCAGTCCTTTGAAGAACAGATACTTCCTTTTGCACCTAGAAATGTTATTTAAAGCTGTAGTTGACATTTTCCTGTGTAATGCGAGAATTTGTGAGAATGCTTTTTCATTTCAGGGCATGTGTATAAAATTCAAATATCACAAGACTAAAAAGAAATGATCCAGTTTCTTCCTCTAAAGCAGAATGACAACACGTCTTTATCTCATCACAAAGTATCATGATGAGGGTGATGTACTCCAATTGTGATAAATCATGTCAGAAATAAAATAGCTTATCTCTAAACTTTAAGTGTATTTGCACCTTAATTTTGAGACAGTGGGAATCATCTGCAAATGTTGTAAGTGATCAGCTAACGTGTTCTCCATTGGAAATAACATGTTCTCCATTGGAAGCAAAGATAACTATGTATCTTAGCTAATTACAGACCACCAAACTTAGGGATGTTTGTAGATCATTATAGCTGAGAAGGAATAATAAGAAGGAACACTAACTAAATTGCACAAAAGAAATGAATTCTCATCATTATAACCAAGTGTTTGTTATTGACTGCCTTCTCTCCTCTTCTTCTCCACCTCCTCATCTCCCTATACCTCTTTCCATTTCAGGAGGAGTGCACATTTTTATGATTTTTTTCTCTAATCAAGCTCCATTCTCTCTTAAGTGAGCAATGAGGTGACAACCTAGTTGTACTAAAGTAGTCTTACATGGTGGAGATTCTTTAGCTGTCCTGCCTATTGAGGGTCTGCATCATTTTTTTTTAAAATCTCCTTTAGTTGGGGAAGAATTAACTCATAATTTACCTTAATTTCCACAAGGAAAGGCAAAAGTTGTTTTTATTTAAATAAGCCATCATATTTTCAACAGCTTAAATTAGATGATTTACTTTTTCCCGTCATGGTAACCTGAATTCTCTTGTCTTTTGAAATGGAAACTGTCCTAACCCCATAACCTCAACATCACTGTGAGTAAAACTCTTTCTAATTATATGACTGTGTAGTGTGCACATTAGCATTGCTAATCAGCTTACTGCAGTGGATTTGTATCTTGAGTACTGATGTTCATAAAATGTCCATTGACATAATTGCAGCTCTGTACCAGTGCTTAGATTCTGGTGTATTTAAAACCACAAGTCTTAAATTCATAGTGCATACCAGAGTGCATGGGAAAATTTTAAACATGTATAATTTTATGTCACTGACTTGAGTTTCCATACAGTTTTCTTTATCCAAAATGTTCTTGGTGCCTAATGATATATTATACTGGGTCTTTAGCTAAAAAAATTAAAAATGAAAAAAGACTTGACCTCACTTGTTTTCGCTATATTTTTGTTTCTTCTCTGACTAAATAGCAATCATCTCCTCTGGGGGAAGGTTTCTTAATCCGTGTTAAAGAATAGCTGATGATTTCTGAAAGTCACTTTCAAAAAGCCTGTGTGGGATCATCATGTTTGTCACAAATGAATATTTATTAAATGTCCATTGAGTTCTTTACATTATATTAGATTTTGTAGAGATTTCACTGAAGATAGACAATAGTATGTAACATTTAGGGGTGGGCTAAGGTATAAAAGGGAGAAGATTCATGTGAAGATAATTTTATACATATATAAATATGAAGAAGCTATTACATAATTAGAATGTATGTGTATATTTTAGCAAATATATAGTATACTCCTAATGCATGTGAACATGGCAGAAATATGATGAAAGAGGTATATATGGAGCAATTTCTATATTGTGGAAAGTAAAACATCCTTGTGCAAACTCTTCCTCAAGTTAATGAATTATCAAGAATAAAGCAGAATATATTAGCAGCAAATGATTAACAATCATCTTATAAGCTACTCACATTTCACACTGCCTTTTATAGTGGAAAATATAGTTGAGTATAACAGTTGAAAGAAGAAAAGAGTTTAAGATGTTAAAAATGATAGAAATAAGATTTTTGCAAATCCTTTGGCTGTAAAATGACATGGCTAGAGTTTCATGTTAAAAAGCTGACTGACAGAGTTCTCGTCAAGATGGCGCTGTGAGGAGACGTTGAACTCGCCTCCTCCCACAAACACAACCAGGTTACAACAAGTTTAGGAAGAATCACCCTGGTTCGAAAACTGGATAAAAAGAACCCCCACAACAAGGGACAGTCCTGACGAAAGCAGAAGAGGCAGTAACTCCGGCCAGAGGAGGAAAAAAGCCACCTTTGGGAGCAGCGGAGCTTCTCAGCTGGCCAGGCAGGAGCCAACCTAAGGTACGCAGCCCTCCCTGGAGGAGTGAGGTCCGGAGCGGGGGCAATACTGCTATAACCAACCTTCGGACTCAGCCCAACTGAGAGGAGGGTGTTACTGTCTGGCTTTGCTGGCTATTAACTGCAGCGAGGACACCCCAGAAAACCTATCGGCGGAAAGCCGAAAAGATCCGGGTCTTAAAGGGCCCACACACAAACTCACTCATTGCAGCAACCTAAAATCACCAGAGAGAAGGCTGACTGTCCTTTGGTGAAACGAGACTCACCTGGTGGGCTCTGGGGGCATCTTGGTGAGAGGAGGATCCTCTCCAGAGACTGAGACATTGGTGGGGGCCATTGTTCTGAGCTGGTCCAGGCCTGCTGATAGGGACACAGGTGGGGGCCATTGAGGTGCGTCCCTTGGGCTGTTAGCCCATGGGTCTGCCACACCCACTAGAGCACAGATTTAATCCAGTTTAGCCAGGGCAGGCAACCCGCCCTAGGGACTGGCCCCACCTAACAGCAAGCCCTCAGGCTACTTTTCAGCCTGCATTGACTGAGTGCCTTGATCCTCTACAGGCAGGCAAAGGTGTCTGCCTCTGTGGGGCAGGACTTGTGTGAGGACCAGGTGAACTGTGGGGGGCATTGGGGCAGAGGTGGGGGCCTCTGCAGTGTGGCGGTGGGCTATGCTCCAGGGGGTTGAGAAGTGTGCACGGACCAGGACTGTGCTGACAGTGTGTGTGGTCCAGAGGGGGGTGAGGCTTATCAGCGGCAGAAGACTTGTGTTTCACAAATAGCCGTAAAAAGGATCAGCCCCACCTTCCAAAGCCTGAAATAACTGAGTGCCTCCATGCCAAGGGCTAGCCCTACTCAGCTGCACTCCTAAGAGAACTGCTATCAGCCTTGTTGGCCTCAGGCCTATCACAACTGTACGCCCCTGAGCCTATCAACCAGCTACACTGGGTACCAACCCAATTAAGAGGACAATTGCAATAAGAGTGTGCTAATAGGTGGGACCAAGATGGCGGAGTGAGTGGTCTTCTTCATCTCTCCTCCATTGAATCTACAACTAATTGGACATTCACCGATTAACAAAGGATATCAAGATAGCATCTCAAGACGCCAAGAGTCTCTTGCTACTATACATCGGAAGGCGGACGGACATCCCCCCAGGAGGAGGTGGAAATAGGTGAAAACTCTCCGACCCCCGACCCCCCGACAGCCTAGTTCCTGCAGGAGGCTCTCTTCCAGCGGACTCCCCCATAGCATTGCCACACACCGAGGGTGGGAGTGTGCACTCACCAACAGAGCGATGGTGGAAACAGGTGACAACAGCCCCACTCAAGCCCCCCACAATTACACCTAAGCCCAGGGGGAATCCCCAGGGTCCCACACCCACCGGCAGGGAAGGCCTCCACTCGCCATTAGCAGGGAGGCCCTGCCCAGAATTCAGAATAAAGGGAAGCTCCCGGTGGGTGGATTCCCCGGCACGGCACCAGACCGCAGGCCACTGCTGGGCCCATGGTCTCCGGCACATGGGTTGGTGCAGGGGGCATCCGGACTTCCTGTGGACGTGCTTGGGGACATGGTTGGAGGTCCAGCGCCTGGCACGCGGCCCGGGGGGAGGCCCCAGGGTCCTGCACCCGCCCCCAGCAGGGAAAGCCTCTGCTCACCATTAGCTGGGAGGCCCTTCCCAGAATCCAGAACAAAGGGAAGCTCCCGGCGGGTGGATTCCCTGGCACTGCACCAGACCACCAGCTGCTGCTGGGCCCACAGTCTCCAGTGCATGGGTCAGTGCAGGGGGTGACCAGACTTCCCATGGACGTGCTTGGGGACTGGGTGGAGCTCCAACACCCAGCTCTGCGGCCCAGGGGGACACTCCAGGGTCCCACACCCCCCCAGCAGGGAGGGCCTCTGCTCACGATTGTCAGGGAGGCCCCACCCAGCATTTGGAACACCAGGAATCTCCCTAGAGCAGAATTCCCCACAAGGCAGCAGCTTACAAGCCACCACCAGGCCCACGGACTCTGGCCGGGTCCTAGACGAGGCAAGGGGCTCCCAGAGGTCCCGTGAGAGTGGAGTGGGGCAGAGTGGAGCTCTGGTGAAACGGCTACGTAGCCCGGGGGGATCTCCAGGTTCCTACAGTAGCCTCAGCGAAATCCTCTGCACAGCTGTAGTGGAGAGGTCCCGACTGGCAATCGCAAGGCGGGAAGGCCCTGGGGGAAAAGCAGCACAGCTAGGTGAGCTAACGACAGACTGCAGAAGATACCCATAGCTCTGCTGGGACCTATAGTGGACAAGTGTGGTCTTGTGGGCTCTGTTAGGGACAAAGCGGCTATTATAGGTGATCCTGCTCCTGGCTGCTGGGAAAGCCCACAACACCGCTGCAGGCCACAAGGAGGGAGCGCATCTAAGGGGGCTGCAACAGTAGGCACCAGCAGCCTGAGGCCCCCTTGCGATTGCCCTGACAACCGACGAGGGACCCCACAGGACCACTGTGACTATGAGGAGGGGTCCAGGTCCAGTCAGTAACAGCTGACAGGGTTCCTGGTTGGTGCAGTCTAAACAGCTGCCCTCCCCCCCACACACACACACCAGTTGCAACAAGTGGAAGCAGCGACTAAACTCTATCTCTATGCGGAGGCACAAATCCACGCCATCAAGCAGTATCAAAAAATATATTAAATCTCCAGAACAGAAGGAAAATGATAAGCAACCAGAAAACAATCCCAAAGACAATGAAATCTATAACCTAAATGACGATGATTTCAAAACTGCCATTATTAAAAAACTCACCGAGTTAAAAGAGAATTCAGATAGACAACTCAATGAGTTCAGGAGCTATATCACAAAAGAGCTTGACACTATAAAGAAGAACCAATTAGAAATACTGGAGATGAAGAACACAATGGAGGAGATTAAGAAAAATCTGGACTCTTTGAACAGTAGGATCGATAATATGGAGGACAGAATTAGCAATTTGGAGGATAGGAATATAGAAATGCTGCAGACAGAGGAGGAGAGAAAACTAAGACTAAAAAGAAATGAAGAAACTCTCCGAGAATTATCTGACTCAATTAGGAGATGCAACATAAGGATTATAGGTATACCAGAGGGAGAAGAGAAGGAGAAGGGGGCAGAAGGCCTGTTCAAAGAAATAATAGCTGAGAACTTTCCAAACTTGGGAAGAGAGATGGAACTCCATGTGACAGAAGCCAATAGATCTACAAACTTTATTAACGCAAGAAGACCAACCCCAAGGCATATAATAGTGAAACTAACAAAAGTCAACAACAAAGAGAAAATACTAAGGGCAGCAAGGAAGAAGAAAATAACTTACAAAGGAAACCCCATAAGGCTATCAGCAGACTTCCCAGGAGAGACCTTACAGGCTAGAAGAGATTGGAATGAAATATTCAAAACTCTGAAGGACAAAAACCTGCAGCCAAGAATACTCTACCCAGCGAAAATATCCTTCAAATACGATGGAGAAATAAAAACTTTCCCAGATAAACAAAAGTTAAGGGAGTTCATCACCACAAAACCTCCTCTCCAAGAAATGCTCAGGAAGAACCTCATTCCTGAAAAATCAAAAAAAGGAAAGGGGTTACAAAATCCAGAACAAAGGAGATAAGCAGAAGGACAATAACACAAAGTAACAGCTCTCCATCAGGACAAAATGCAAAAGAACCGGAAAACAAGTGGATAAAATGACAACAGTAGGCACCCACGTTTCAATAATCACTCTAAACGTGAATGGATTGAACTCTCCAATCAAAAGGCACAGAGTGGCAGGATGGATCAAAGAACAAGATCCAACAATATGCTGCCTCCAGGAAACACACCTCAGCCCCAAAGACAAACACAGACTCAAAGTGAATGGATGGAAGACAATACTCCAAGCTAATAATGAACAAAAGAAAGCAGGTGTTGCCATACTTATATCAGACAAAGTAGACTTCAAAGCAAAACAGATAAAGAAAGACAAAGAGGAGCAGTATATAATGATAAAAGGGACACTCCATCAAGATGACATAACACTTATAAATATATACGCACCTAACACAGGAGCACCAAAATTTGTAAAGAAACTATTAACAAAACTAAAAGGAGACATCAACAGCAATACAATAATAGTAGGGGACCCCAACACCCCATTAACACCAATGGACAGATCATCCAGACAGAAAATCAACAAGGAAATTATAGAATTAAATGAAAAATTAGATCAGATGGACCTAATAGATATGTATAGGACACTTCATCCAAAAACAGCAGGTTACACATTCTTCTCAAGCGTGCATGGAACATTCTCAAGGATAGACCATATCTTGGGAAACAAAGCAAGCATCAGTAAGTTCAAGAGGGTTGAAATAATATCTAGCATCTTTTCTGATCATAATGCTATGAAACTGGAAATCAACTACAAGAATAAAGCTGGGAAAGGTCCAAAAATGTGGAGACTAAACAATATGCTACTGAACAAACAATGGATTATAGAAGAAATTAAAGAAGAAATCAAATATTATCTGGAGACAAATGAAAATGAAAACACACCATACCAAATGATTTGGGACGTAGCAAAGGCAGTCCTAAGAGGGAAATTCATTGCAATACAGGCTCACTTCAATAAGCAAGAAAAATCTTACATAAACAACCTCAAACGACACCTAACGGAATTAGAAAAAGAAGAACAAACAAAGCCTAAAGTCAGTAGAAGGAGGGAAATAAAAAAATTAGAGCAGAAATAAATGATATTGAAACAAAAAAGACAGTAGAAAGGATCAATGAAACAAAGAGTTGGTTCTTCGAAAAAATTAACAAAATCGACAAACCTGTAGCCAGACTCACTAAAAAAAAAAGAGAGAAGTCTCAAATAAATAAAATTAGAAACGAGAGAGGAGAAATCACAACAGATACTGAAGAAATACAAAGGATCATGAGAGAATACTATGAAAAACTATATGTCAACAAATTGAACAACCTAGAAGAAATGGATAAATTCCTAGACTCATACAACCTACCCAAACTGAATCAGGAAGAAATAGAGAATCTGAATAGACCAATCACAAGTAAAGAAATAGAAACAATAATCAAAAACCTCCCCCAAAATAAGAGTCCAGGACCAGACGGTTTCTCTGGAGAATTCTACCAAACATTCAAAGAAGATTTAATACCTATCCTTCTCAAACTATTCCAGAAAATAGAGGAAGATGGAGCACTCCCTAATACATTCTATGAAGCCAACATCACCCTGATCCCCAAACCTGACAAGGACAACAGAAAGAAGGAAAACTACAGGCCAATATCACTGATGAACATAGATGCAAAAATCCTCAACAAAATTTTGGCAAACCGAATACAGCAATATATCAAAAAGATTATACACCATGATCAAGTGGGATTTATACCAGGGACACAGGGATGGTTCACCATCCGCAAGTCAATCAACGTGATTCATTACATTAACAAAATGAGAAACAAAAACCACACGATCATCTCAACAGATTCTAAGAAAGCATTCGACAAGATCCAACATCCATTTATGATAAAAACCCTCAATAAAATAGGTATAGAAGGAAAGTACCTCAACATAATAAAGGCCATATATGACAAACCCACAGCCAACATCATACTCAACGGACAAAAACTGAAACCCATCCCTCTCAGAACAGGAACAAGACAAGGGTGCCCACTTTCACCACTCTTATTCAACATAGTCCTGGAGGTTTTGGCCAGAGCAATTCGGCAGGAAAAAGAAATAAAAGGAATCCAAACAGGCAACAAAGAAGTAAAACTCTCGCTGTTTGCAGACGACATGATCTTATATATAGAAAACCCCAAAGAATCCATAGAAAAACTATTAGAAACAATCAACAACTACAGCAAAGTTGCAGGGTATAAAATCAACATACATAAATCAGTAGCATTTCTATATGCTAACAATGAACTAACAGAAAAAGATCTCAAGAACTCAATCCCATTCATGATCGCAACAAAAAGAATAAAATACCTTGGGATAAATTTAACCAAGGAAGTGAAAGATCTATACAATGAAGACTACAAGACCTTCTTGAAAGAAATCGAGGACGACATAAAGAGATGGAAAGACATTCCATGCACATGGATTGGAAGAATAAACATAGTGAAAATGTCCATACTACCTAAAGCAATCTACAGATTCAACGCTATCCCAATCAGAATTCTAATGTCATTCTTTACAGAAATTGAACAAAGAATCCTAAAATTCAGATAGGGCAACAAAAGACCCCGAATTGCTAAAGCAATCCTGAGAAAGAAGAGCAAAGCTGGAGGCATCACAATCCCTGACTTCAAAACATACTACAAAGCTACAGTAATCAAAACAGCATGGTACTGGTACAAAAACAGATGCACAGACCAATGGAACAGAATTGAAAGCCCAGAAATAAAACCCCACATCTGTGGACAGCTAATCTTTGACAAAGGAGCTGAGGGCCTACAATGGAGGAAAGAAAGTCTCTTCAACAAATGTTGCTGGGAAAACTGGACAGCCACATGTAAAAGAATGAAAATCAACCATTCTTCTTCATCATTTACTAAAATAAACTCAAAATGGATCAAAGACCTAAAGATTAGGCCTGAAACAATAAGTCTTCTAGAAGAGAATATTGGCAGTACACTCTTTGACATCAGCTTCAAAAGAATCTTTTCGGACACCATAACCCCTCACATGAGGGAAACAATAGAAAGAATAAACAAATGGGACTTCATCAGACTAAAGAGCTTCTTCAAGGCAAGGGAAAACAGGATTGAAACAAAAAAATAACCCACTAATTGGGAAAAAATATTTACAAGTTATTTTTACAACAAAGGGTTAATCTCCATAATATACAAAGAACTCACACAACTCAACAATAAAAAATCAAACAACCCAATTACAAAATGGGCAGAGGAGATGAACAGACATTTCTCCAAAGAAGATATACGGATGGCCAATAGACACATGAAAAGATGCTCATCATCACTAATCATCAGGGAAATGCAAATCAAAACTACACTAAGATATCACCTTACACCTGTTAGAATGGCAAAAATATCCAAAACCAAGAGTGACAAATGTTGGAGAGGCTGTGGAGAAAAAGGAACCCTCATACACTGTTGGTGGGAATGCAAACTGGTGCAGCCACTATGGAAAACAGTGTGGAGATTCCTCCAAAAGTTAAGAATAGAAATACCTTATGACCCAGCCATTCCACTACTGGGTATCTATCCTAAGAACCTGAAATCAGCAATTCCAAAAGTTCCATGCGTCCCTATGTTCATCCCAGCATTATTCACAATAGCCAAGTCATGGAACCAACCTAAGTGCCCAGCAACTGATGATTGGATAAAGTAGATGTGGTATATATATATACAATGGAATACTACTCAGCCATAAAAAAGGAAAAAGTTGTCCCATTCACAACAACATGGACAGACCTTGATGGTTTTATGTTGAGTGAAATAAACCACAGAAAGAAAGACGAACTCTGTGTGACTCCACTCATAGGTGGTAGGTAACATATGGACAAAGAGAACTGATCGGTGGTTGCCAGGGGAAAGGGGGGTGGGGGGAGGGCACTAGGGGTGAAGTGGTGTACCTATAACATGACTAATAATGATGTACAACTGTAATTTCACAAGGATGTTAACTTTCATAACCTTAATAAAAAAAAAAAAGCTGACTGACAGATCCACATGAGGGAAACAGGAGAAAAAGGCTGAAGGGAATATTACTATGACTAGCTTAAAAGTCAATGTGAGAAATTATACTTGTCTAAATGAAGTTTGTAAAACATAAATTCACAAACACAAATTTATAATGAGAGATTTTTAAGAAATAAAAGCTTGAGAAAAAGAGTTAATGAAGGAAGAGAATGTTGATAAACAATAATTCATTCAATCAGTCATTCAATACATATATTATGTACTTCTCTTTGCCAGGCATTGTGCTAGGGGCTATGTGAAGAAGATTTACAAGCTAATTCCTAGACAGGCAACCTAGTAATAACTTGAAAACTCACCCACTACCAAACATCCAGAAATGGGAGATAAAATATCCTTTTGAATATATAGCTGTGCTTGTGAGAAAGTTAGGAAAATTCTTAAGACCTAAAAATGGAGAGGGTTTAAAAAATGGAGTGGTGTAAGCATGAGTAGTAACATGCGCTACTCTGGGAGTGGGGTTCAGGAAATGTTCTAGCCCATGGAAATGGGTTTAATAGCCAGTCAAGATTGGGATACAAGATTTGGGTTCTACACGATGAAGGGAGTTAGAACTGAGACACCAGTGTTAAGCAGGAACCCTAGGAATTTTTGTCAAAGAACAGGATATTAAACAAAAACAAAAACAAAAACCTTTTCTCCAGCATTGGTAGACCACAAGGAAAATGTTTTCTCAACCTGGTTTCTGTGTCTAAGTGGATTAAAAAGCTTCTCTGAGAATTTCTAACTGTAGACATACTGTTTTTTAGGTTTGAGGTTAAAATTTACACTCCTTACATTCCATATGCTGAGAAGTCAACATAAAAATAGTACTAAACATAAATACTCCTGAGGTGCCTTATAAGAAAATAAGATAAAAGCGATTCTCGAAGGCTCTCAACCCAAGCTACACTGTTATTTCCTCAGAAAATGCACTACTTAATGTAGGCTCACTTTTCAAAAGTTACAAAATATACAGGAAACAGCCAATATGAGCAAGAGTCAGTAGACCCAATATATACTAAGATTAACCTCTGTTAAGTTCAGATAATTGAATAGAGAATGTAAATTTAAAAATATAAAATATTTTCAACAAACATAAAAGCAGAACATCTAAAAATGAAAAATTTGGCCAGTGAAGAGAGAATTAACAATCACAAAATAGATCTGAGGAAATTACCTGAGAGGCAGTACAGAGTTATATGGATAGAAACTATGAAGTGTGGTTTCATAGACATAGCAAATAAAATGAGAGGATCCAACATACATGTAATAGGAGTTCCAGATGGAGACAATGAAAGAATGAAGGCGAGATATTATTTGATGACAAAGTGATTGAGAGTTTTCCCAACAGCTTTGTAAGCACCTAAATTTCTGTATTAAGTAATTTTAAACTTTAACTATCTGGAATGGTTTCTCTTTCCCTGACTGATCCATGACTGATACATAATCCCACCTAAGCTCTTATTTAAGGATGACTGCATAATAAAGGCATTTTCAAAACAAACAAGAAGTGAAAGGGTTTACTTACTTATAGACTTTCTGAAAGAATTACTAAAGAATACTTAAGTAATAGGAGAATAAGCCTAGAGAGAAGAAGGGCCTTATGCTGAGTGAAAAAAGCCAATCTCAAAAGGTCATATAAGATGTGATTTCATTTATACAACATTTTCAAAATCACAAAATTTTAGTGGAGAGCATATTCATGATTGCTAGGGGTTAAGGATGGCGAATGGGAGTAGGGCAGGGAGGACTGGGGTGACTACAAAGGAGTAGCATAAGAGAGAAATTTGTGGTGATGGAACATTCTGTATCTTGATTGCAGTAGTGGCTACATGGGACCTCTCTGTATTATCTTTGCAACTTTTTTTGAATCTCTAATTATTTTAAAAGTTTTTTAAAAAGGAGAAATAAGAGGGACATCAGCATCATGGCAGAGTGCACTCTCCCGGTAATTTCTCCCCTCCACCATACAGGGAGAAAGACATTCATACTCCAACAGAGGATATCCAAACACAACACAAAAGATGTCTGAGAGACCCACACAGTGACATGATGGAGGGCGGAGAGACTGGAGCCCCCCTCGGAGGAGGTGGAATGGGATAAGAGAAAACTTTGCTCCCTCTCCAAAAGACTGTGATCTAGGACCACAGGCAACCTCCAAGAGGGGATGTTTGTTCATGGGAACGTCAAAGATCCCCAAGGGCCCTCACAGCCTAGAGGGAAGCCCTCTACCAGGGTGAAAGCTATCGTGGAGGGTGATCTCATCAAGCATACACCCCAGGAGAGCAGATAGTAAGAGCAGAGCAAGAAAACCCTGAGAGCACACAGAAGAAAGTGCCCCTCCCGACCACCTACCCAGGACTGGCTCCAGTGCCTAGGACCTCAGTGGAATGCTGAGGGCTCAGAATACGTGGCTCTTGACCCTCACACAGTGGTGATAGGCAGTAACGGCAAGCAAATAATACCACAATACACAAAAACAGAGCCACACCCTTTAGCAGTATCGAAAATTATGTTAAATCTCCAGACCAAAGAGAAAATGACAAGTGTCCAGAAATCAGCCCTGAAGACAAAGAAATATGTAATCTAAATAACAGAGAATTCAAAATAGCTATCATCAAAAAACTCAATGAGTTAAAAGAGAATGTAGAGAAATAATTCAATGAGTTCATGAACTACTTCACAAAAAAGATTGAAATTATAAAGAAGAATCAATCAGAAATATTGGAGATGAAAGACACAATGGAAGAGACAAAACAAAATATGGATTCCCTGAATGCTTGTGGGGACATCACAGAGGAGTGAATCAGCATAATTGAGGATGGACATGTTGAAATGTTCCAGATAGACGAGGAGAGAGAACTAAGACTAAAAAGAAATGAAGAAAGTCTCTGAGAAATATCTGACTCAATAAGGAAATGTAACATAAGAATTATAGGTATTCAGGAGGGAGAAGAGGAGAATGGAGCAGAAAGCTGGTTCAAAGAAATAATAGCAGAGAACTTCCAAAACCTGGGGAAGGAGATGGAAATCCATGCGGAAGAGGCTACCAGATCTCCTAAATATGTCAATGTAAAAAGACCTACTGCAAGGCATATAGTAGTGAAACTGGCATAAGTAAGTGACAAAGAAAAAATACTAAGGGCACCAAGGCAGAAGAAAATAACCTACAAAGGAGCCCCTATCAGGCTTTCAGTGGATTTCTTTGCAAAAACTTTACAGGCTAGGAGAGTCTGGAATGATGTATTCAAATCTTTGAAGGACAAAAACTTACAGCCAAGAATACTCTTATCCAGCAAAAATATCCTTCAGACATGATGGAGAAACAGAAACTTTCCCAGATAAACAAAAGCTAAGGGTATTCATAGCCACGAGATGCCCCTCTAGAAGAAATCCTCCAGAAAGCCCTCATACCTGAAAAATGGGGTGGGGAGAGAAATGGGTTACAAAGCACAGAGCAAGGAGATAATTAGGTAGACAAAATCAGAAAATTGTAGCTATACATCAGAACAGGTTAGCAAATACTCAAGTATAGCATTAAAGATAAAGGTCTGGGGGCTGGCCCAGTGGCGCAGCAGTTAAGTTCGCACATTCTACTTCAGCAGCCTGGGTTCACCAGTTCAGATCCTGGGTGCAGACATGGCACCACTTGACAAGCCATGCTGTGGCAGGGGTCCCACATATAAAGTAGAGGAAGACGGGCAAGGATGTTAGTTCAGGGCCAGTCTTCCTCAGCAAAAAGAGGAGGATTGTCAGCAGATATTAGCTCAGGGCTAATCTTCCTCAAAATAAATAAATAAATAAATAAAAATAAAAAGGTAAAGGTCAGGAAAACACCAAAACAAAGATAATCTTGTCATTTTAACCACAGACTCATGATACAAGATGGAATAAGATATGGGAAAAACAATTTAGGAGGGGAATAGGAAAGGGACTGAATTGGTTTAGTCTAAGGAAATAAGAGGCCACCAGAAAATGGACTATCTTATGTACAAGATTTTGAATACAGACCTCATGGTAACCACTAAACAATAAAGCAGAACAGGGGCACAAATGATAAATAAGCAGAAGCACAACATAAAAAACTACATAACTCAATTGATAGACCAAAATACATAGGATGAGAAACAAAGGAAATGCAGGAGAACTGGAAAACAAGTGATAAAATGGCAGCATTAAGACCTCATATATCGATAATCACCCTAAATGTAAAAGGATTGATTTCTCCAATAAAAAGACACAGAGTGGCAAGATGGATTAAAGAACAAGACACAACAATATGCTGCCTCCAGGAAACACATCTCAGCTACAAGGACAAACACAGGCTCAGAATGAAGGGATGGAAGACGATACTCCAAGCTAATGGCAAACAAAAGAAAGCAGGTGTCGCAATACTTATATCAGACAAAGTAGACTTCAAGATAAGGCAGGTAAAGAGAGACAAAATGGGGCAGTATATATAATGATCAAAGGGGCACTCCAACAAGAAGACATAACACTTATAAATATCTATGCACCCAACACAGGAACACCAAAGTACATAAAGCAACTATTAAGAAACCTAAAAGAAGATATTAATAATAACACAATAATATTAGGGGACCTCAACACTCCACTCGCATCAATGGATAGATTATCCAGGCAGAAAAACAACAAGGGAACAGTGGAATTAAATGAAAAGCTAGACCAGTTGGACTTAATAGACATATATAGAACACTCCATCCCAAAACAGCAGAATAAACATTCTTCTCAAGTACACACAGAACTTTCCCAAGGATAGACCATATGTTGGGAAACAAGGCAAGCCTCAATAAATTTAAGAAAATTAAAATAATAACAAACATCTTTTCCAATCACAATGCTATGAAGCTAGAAAATAATTACAAGAAAAAAGCTGAGGAAGTTACGAATACATAGAGACTAAACAACATGCTATTAAACAAGCAATGGATCATTGAAGAAATTAAAGGAGAAATCAAAAAATATTTGGAGACAAATGAAAATGAAAACATACCATACCAACTCATATGGGATGAAGCAAAAGCCATATTAAGAGGGAAATTCATCTCAATACAGGCTCACTTTAACAAACAAGAAATCCCAAATAAGCAATCTCAAACTACCCCAAACTAAATTAGAAAAAGAAGAACAAAGCCCAAAGTCAGCAGAAGGAGAGAGATAATAAAAATCAGAGCAGGAATAAATGCTATTAAACAAAAAAGGGAGTAGAAAGGATCAAAGAAACAAAGAGCTAGTTCTTTGAGGAGATAAACAAAATTGACAAACTTAGCCAGAATTACAAAGCAGAAAAGAGAGAAAGCTCAGATAAATAAAATTAGAAATGAAAGAAGAGAAATAACAACAGATACACAGAAATACAAAGGACTATAAGAGAATACTTGGAAAGCTATATGTCAACAAAATGGACAATCTAGAGGAAATGGATAAATTCTTAGACTCTTACAACCTCCCAAAGCTGAATCAAGAAGAAATAGAGAATCTGAATAGACCAATCACAAGTAAAGAGATTGAAACAGTAATCAAAAGCATCCCCAAAAATAAAAGCCCAGGACCAGATGGCTTCCCCAGAGAATTCTACCAAACTTTCAGAGAGTATTTAATACCAATCCTTCTCAAGCTATTCCAACAAATTAGGGAAGATGGAATGCTTCCTAATGCATTCTATGAGGCCATATCACTCTGATACCAAAGCCTGACAAGGACAACACAAAAATGGAAAACTACAGGCCAATGTTGCTGATGAACATAGATGCAAAACTTCTCAACAAAATATTGGCAACTTGAAAACAGCAATACATCAAAAAGATCATACATCATGATGGAGTGGGATTTATACCAAGGACACAGGGATGGTTCAACATCCACAAATCAATCAATGTGATACACCACATTAACAAAATGAGGAATAAAAGCCACATGATCATCTCAATAGACGCAGAGAAAGCATTTTACAAGGTCCAACAGCAATTTATGATAAAAACTCTTAACAAAATGGGAATAGAAGGAAATTACCTCAAAATAATAAAGGCCATATATGACAAACCCACAGCCAACATCATACTCAATGGGGAAAAGCTGAACACCATCCCTCTGAGAACAGGAACAAGACAGGGATGCCTGCTATCACCACTCTTATTCAAGAGTACTGGAGGTTTTTGCTAGAGCAATTAGGCAAGAGAAAGGAATAAAAGGAATCCAAATAGGGAGTGAAGAAGTAAAACTCTCACTGTTTGCAGATGACATGATCTTATATATAGAAAACACTAAAGAATCCATCAGAAAACTATTAGAAATAATTAACAACTACAGTAAAGTTGCAGAGTACAAAATCAACTTACAAAAATCAGTTACATTTCTATACTCTAATAACAAACTTACAGAAAGAGGACTCAAGAGTACAATTCCATTTACAATCACAACAAAAAGAAAATATCTAGGAATAAATTTAACCAAGGAGGTGAAGGACTTATACAATGAAAACTATAAGACATTGTTGAAAGAAGTAGATGATGACATAAAGAGATGGAGAGAGATTCCATGCACATGGATTTGAAGAATAAACATAGTTATAATGTCCATACTACCCAAAGCAATCTACAGATTCAATGCAATCCCAATGATGTTCTTCACAGAAATAGAACAAAGAATCCTAAAATTCATATAGGGCAGCCAAAGAGCCCAAATTGCCAAAGCAATCCTGAGAAAAAAGAACAAAGCTGTAGGCAGCACGATCCGTGACTTCAAAATGTACTACAAAGCCATAGTAATCAAAACAGCATGGTACTGGTACAAAAACAGGCACACAGATCAATGGAACAGAACTGAAAGTCCAGAAATAAAACCACACATCTGTGGACAGCTAATCTTCAACAGAGATGCCAAGAACATACAAAGAAGAAAAGATAGGTCTCTTCAATAAATGGTGTTGGGAAATCTGGACAACCACTTGCAAGAGAATGAAAGTAGACCATTATCTCACACCATACACAAAAATAAACTCAAAATGGATCAAAGACTTGAAGATAAGTCCTGAACCCATAAAACTCCTGGAAGATAATATACGTAGTACTCTCTTTGACATCAAACTTAAAAGGACCTTTTCGAATACCATGTCTTCTCAGACAAGGGAAATAAAAGAAAAAATAAACAAGTGAGACTTCACCAACTAAAGAGCTTCTGCAAGGCAAAAGAAACCAGGATCAAAACAAAAAGACAACCCACCAATTGGGAGAAAATATTTGCAAATCATACATCCGACAAGGGATTAATCTCCATAATATATAAGGAATTCACACAACTGAACAACAAAAAAGACAAACAGGCCGATCAAAAAATGGGCAGAGGATGTGAACAGACATTTTTCCAAAGAAGATATACAGATGGCCAGTAAGCACATGAAAAGATGTTCAACATCCCTAATCATCAGGGAAATGCAAATTAAAACTACACTAAGATACCACTTAACACCCTTTAAAATGGCTATAATCACTAAGACTAAAAATAACAAATATTGGAGAGGGTTTGGCGAACACTCATACACTCCTGGTGGGAATGCAAACTGGTGCAGCCACTATGGAAAACAGTATGCAGATTCCTCAAAAAGCTAGAAATAGAACTACATATGACCTAGCTATCCCTCTACTGGGTATCTACCCAAACAACTTGAAATCAGCAATCCAAAGTAACATATGTACCCCTATGTTCATTGCAGCACTATTCACAATAGCCAAGACGTGGAAACAATCCAAGTGCCCATCGACTGATGATTGGGTAAAGAAGATGTTGTATATATATACAGTAGAGTACTACTCAGCCATAAAAAAGACAAAATCATCCCATTTGCAACAACATGGATGGACCTGCATGATATTATGCTAAGCAAAATAAGCCAGACTGTGAAAGACAACCACCAGATGATTTCCTTCATATGTGGAATATAAACAAACACATGGACAAAGAAAACAGTTCAGTGGTTACCAGACGAAGTATGGTGGGGAGTGGGCACAGGGAGTGAAGGGGAGCACTTTTGTGTGACAGACAAGAAATAATGTACAACTGAAATTTCACAATGATGTAAACTATTATGAACTCCAAAAAAAAAAAGTAACCCTTTTTCCTTTCAAGGAAGTAGTTCAGAGATGTAACTCTCTGCTTGTTTGGCTGCCTTTTGATAATAAACCTCTTTCCTTGCACACAGCAACCCCCCCCCCCCCCAACAAAACAGAAAAATAAGGTAGAACTGAAATACTGGACAATAATGTCATGTAAGAAGGGGGAAGAGTTTGCCTTAAGAGTCCTAAATTCCTTGTATTATTTGAGAGGAAGATACATTGATTAATTTTAGATTTTCAGTGAGTTTTCTATAGTTAAAACTTAAGTATATCTATTAAAAATATAAAATTACATTGTGTGATTTCCAATTCAGTATAGAGAAAGATAAAAAGGCAGAGTAAAGAAAATTTAGGAGATGAATTTTATTTCTGGAATCCCACTAAAAATTATTTAAAATACTGAATAAAACTTTAAAAAATTTAATTCTATCCATAAGTTGGTAAGAAAGTAAGGGAAATTCAAGCCTAAAACTAAGAGAAAGCAAGAACCTAAGTCAAGTAAGAAAACACTGCAGCCAGCTCTCACCTTGAAGACTTTTGCTAAATTAGGTTGAACTTTGGGGTTTTTTTTTTTAACTTTTTATTTGGAAATAATAGGTACACAAGAAGTTACAAAAATAGTATAGAAAGGGTGCTGTGTACCCTTTTCCTCCCAACGGTAACATTTTACATTACCATAGTATGATATCAAAACCAAGAAATTGACAGTGATACAATCCACAGTTCTTAGTCAGATTTCACCAGTTTTACATACATTCATTTGTATTTGTGTGTATATATACAGTTCTATGCACACATAGAATTTTATCACATGTAGATTTGTGCAACCACCACCACAATCAAGATACAGAACTGTTGCATCACCACAAAGATCCCTTGTGTTATCCCTTTATAGTCACACTCATCTCCTGTCCCTGCCCGACCTCTGTCTTAACCTTTGGCAACCATTAATCTGTTCTCCATTTTAGTAATTTTGTCATTTCTAGAATCTTATATAAATGGAATCACAGTATGGAACACTTTGAGATTGACTTTATTCCCTCAGTATGACTCCTTCGAGGTCCAGCTAATTTGTTGCATGTATCCATAGTTTGTTCCTTTTTATTGCTGAGTAGTATGGTAACCAATAGCTGAGATGCCTAACAGGAGCTAGTGAGGCAACCCGAAAATTAACAATAGCCAAAAGCTGTTACCACTCCCACTGGAGGAACAAAGGATTAGTGTTATCAGATCCCAGAGCCAGGGTCACCTGTAGGAGCTGGAATCATTGCCAGCCTCTCCTGTGGGAGCTGAACCTTTGGTTTTTATAAGTTCTCAAGGTATAAGGAACAGGAGTCAAAATCCAGGAACTGCCTAAGTAAATATCACCTTAAATCTGGGAACCCAAAGGAGTGTAACTGTAAGGAAGGTGCAAAGTGATTGGAATTAAAAGTTACATTCCCTGTAATCTTCGGAAAGAAGGATTGGATATTTAGATATTTATTAAGATGAAGAAGATATATATGCAGAAATGTATATGGAATTACTAAAAGAAAAATAACGGCAAGTAATGTATATATTTTAAAGTTTGAAGAACTATATAAATTTCACATAGACTTTAATGGAAAAGCTGTTTTAGAGATAAAGACAAGTTACTTCATAAGTATAAAAGTTTCAACTCACTAGAAGGATACAACATTTCTAAATGCACATAATAAGATCTAGAAATAAATAAAGTAAAAATTGATAGAACTGTAAGGAGAAATAGACAAATTCACCAACCTATTTTGGAAGTGCGTAACATACATCTCTCAATTTTTGCAAGATTCACCTAATATTAATAAACTGATTACTATAATTAACCACACATTAAAACCAAGAGCTTGACATTCATTATGCATATTTTATAGATATTGTTTATTCTCTCAATATTTAATATGAAAAATTTTTAAATAAAAACACTATCAAGGTAAGACAAGGCAGAAAAAAACAAGGAAGTTCTAAGAAAGAGCAAAGTAAAAATATAGGTACAAGATAAGATAATAGAAATATAATCAAATAGTTTTCAGAAATGTAAAATACACTAATCTTATCAGATTAGAAAACAATATTGTCATATTTTTAAAAATTCACCTACCTTTTACTTATAAGAAGCCTACCTGACATATTAGGACACAGAGAGATTAGAAGTAAAAAGAGAGAAAGAAATATGTGAGGCAAACACTAATGAAAAGAAAGCTAATATAATATATTGATACCAGATCCAGTGTTCTTTGAGGCAAAATCTTTATTAGAGAAAAACAGGTTACTACAAATTGTAAAATGAAAAACTCCACAGAGGATGTATAAGAAAAACTTGAATGCACATATGAACAAAGCCACAAACTATATACAGCAGAAATTGACAGAATTACAAGAATAAAATGACAAATCTGCAATCATATGGGAGGTTTAATACCCTTCTCTAAATAATTGCTCAAGCATACAAATTATTAGTAAGGCTAGAAAAGATTTTAAAAAAACAATAGTGTGATCCAATAGATAGGTTAGCACAATGATTGCAAGAGTTAATGAATGCACTTTTCAAATAAATGTATAATATTTGTAAGAACTTACTGTATACTAGGGCACAAATCAAGTCTTAGTAAAAGCTAAAAAAATCAGTGTCACACTAACTGTATTCTCTAACCAACAAAATTAGAAATCAAAAACAAAAAGGTAATCCAAAATGTCCCTTAGCCTTGGAAATTTGAAAACACACTTCTAAACTTATGAGTCAGAAATAAAAATTTCAATATAAGTTTGAAAATATTTAGAATGGCACATTAATAAGAATATACTATTTCAAAATTTGTGCAATGAAGCTAAGGAGGTATTTAGAGGTAAAGTGATAGCTAAATATTTGACTTGAGAAAAAGAGTAAGCCAAAAGAAAGTAAAAAGAAGGAAATAAAGAGCAGAAATTGAAGAATTAGAAAGTAAAGAACGAATAAGAAGATTGTTCTTTGAAAAGACTAATAGACAAACATGAAGCAAAAATGATCAAGAAAAGAAAATATCCACAGATAATTAGGAATGAAAAGAGAATTGTAGCTATAGGTACATGAATATTTAAAACACAATGGGATACAATTGTGAGTCAAGGTTTACCTAGCTGTTTCCCTGGAAACTTGTTCTCTCTGTTCCCCTGGAGTTGCAAATAATAATCACAGCTGACTTTTTGGAACATGAGCTATGTTTATACCAGGCACCATTGCTTATGTTAAAAATGATGCTTTGGAGGCTGACCCATTGGCATAGTGGTTAAGTTCACATGCTCTACTTCAGTGGCCTGGGGTTCACAGATTCAAATCCCAGCTGTGGACCTAGCACTACTTGTCAAGCCACACTGTGGATGCATCCCACATAAAATAGAGGAAGATTGCCACAGATGTTAGCTCAGTGACAATCTTCCTCACACACACAAAAAAAAGACACTTGATGAATAAATCACATTGGCCTGGAAGGGCCATAAATAAGATAATAATACCTCGTTGGAAATATAGCTTTAAATTTCCCAGAGTGTGGCAACTTTAAGCTATGCCTGTAGAATTGTTGTAGGAAATGTCATTGACTCCTTCACCTACCCAATGTAATCTTATTCCCTCATATCTGAGATTAGCTCCTTTTCGGCTTGGTAGCCTGTTGTGATGACTACTCCTACTCAAGAAAAATACCTGACATTGCCCTACCAGTATGATGTGTATCCTGGCCTGTATTCTGCTAAAAGAACTTCTGCCAAGAATGGCCTATAATAGTTATGTTAATCTAATTGTTAGTTAAACTCAAAAAACTTCCCCTGGTGGGCATAAATTACCTTATGCCAATAAATTTGAAAACTTAGTTGAAATGGACAATTTCCCAGAAAAATAACTTTTTCAAATTGACTCAAAAGCAATTAGAAAACACAAATAGAACTAAAACTCTGTAAGAAATTAACATACATATAACTTTTTAAAAAATGAAAATTTTTTGTTCACTGGAAGAAATGATAAACAGTGCAAATACAATCCAGAGACTGAGAAATCATTTTGATAACATGTAATAAAGGCAAAAATGCTCATACACTATGGTAGAGCAAATCCACTTCTAGATATTACCCTAAGGAAACTCTCATCTATGTGCACAGAGACATGTACAATAATGTTCATTACATCATTGTAAGACTGAATAATTAGAAACAAGCTAATCATCAAAAAGAAAATAGGTAAATTTCCTGTGATAGGTTAATGGAAAAGAATATTACATGGCCAGTTAATGAATGGACTCAAGCTCTTTGCATCAACATGAATAAATATGGTAAACAGTGTAGAACAAAGTAAGCCAAAATATAATGTGTACATTGGGATGTCATTAAAATAAAGTTTTAAAATGCAGAAATGCTTGTATATGTAAAAATATAAATAAAAGTATAAAAGCATGCATAGGAATTTAGGATAATGGTTACCTCTACTAGGGGAAAGGGGTGGGATTGAGAGAACAGTACAGAGTGCTTCAGTTCTATCTTTAATGTTTTATTTCTTCAGCTGGGTGCTGGTTAAATTTATCCTAACTTTTTTGAAAGCATTAAATATTTTATTAAAGAAAGATATATAAAGTGTAATACCAATTTTAAGGTACTTATATTACAACAAGGACTAAAAGATGATAGCAAACCATTATATTTAAAGACATTACATAATCGGCATAAGAATAGTAAAAAGAGCAAAGTATCGTAAGATTTTAGATAAGTGAACAATGCCTTCTCTGTTAGAGTGATAAAAGAAAATTTCATGGAGAGGGAGGCATTTCATCTGGGTAAAATTCTGATAGACTTGTTTTTAGGGTTCTACTTTGTCCTTTTTCCTTCGCTATATATTTAGTGAAATCCCTATGGCATATTTCCAAAAAAACATGGTTGGCAAACGTGCGATGTGTTTTAAGTCAGGGCAAGTAGATTAATTTGAGAGGGGCAATGGATTTGTGAAGCCAATAGTGGCCAATAAGGATATAATGGTATTTAGGGGTAAGATTGTGATAGGTCTTGAATGTCTGGTGTAGAAATTTAGACCTTGTTTTTTAGGCCATTGTTTTTTAATTTTTTTCTTTTTAATCATGATTTACAGGATACATTTGCAATGTGACTCAAAACAATGGGGAAAAAAGTTTCACAAAAGATTACGTACCCTTTGAAAACACCGTTCTAAGCAAATGGAAAGCAATTGAATACCTTCAAATAGCAAAGTGAGATGCAAAAAATAAAAACTAAATCAGACGTGTATCTGACCATAGTTTGCAGTCAATTTTAAAGTGAAAAGATTCTGGATATAGGGAGACCAGATAAGAAGCTGCTGTTTTAGGCTAGCTATAATGGTCTTATCAGTTGAAAAACAGTTGAGAGAATTGTGAAGCAAGAATTAGCAAAACTTGTTTCTTTTGGAGTGTGAAGGAGCCTTTGTTACCAAGAGCATTAGAATCTTTAACAAAAATGGAAGATTATGACATCTGGTCTTAGCCTGAGGGGTTTGAATTCTCATGACACATTGTAAAGGGATAGATTGTGACCCGTATTTGAGGTTGGTAGTCTGACTTTATGTTAAAGAAAATGCAAATGTTTCAAGAAAGGTACTGAAAGCATAGGGCGGGTACTAAGGTACTGGGGGTCCTAATATGAAGCTAAAGTTGGAAACAAGTAATTTGGGAATTGGTGGCATCATAGATGTGGATATTGAAAACTAGCAAGGTTAAATAGACTGCATGTAGACATTTGTTGGTCATTGGTGAAGTAAGGGCAAATAAAGCAGTAAATGTAAACTGGATGGGAATTGGGTTATGGTATTTAAAATAGCCTGGACTTGAGAGTGAAATATAGAGATAGAAGACGGTGACGCATTCTGCTAATTCAATATGAAAATAAAAGTTAAAAACAGAATTCTCAGAGAAAAGAGAGAATGACCCTGGTGTCATTTATAGAACTGGGACTGAAGCAGTTTGAAGGGAAGAAATTTTATAATAGCCAGCATGCTGATGATTTTGTTTTTTAATATTACAGAAAAGGAGAGAGGAAAAAGGATATTACCTTTTAACACCAAAACTTTCACTTATAAGAGACAGGATAAAACACTTTTTTGTCAAAAAGGAAACTACAGTCAATTTTAAATTGACTGAATTTTATTTAGGGGTACCTTGGCATCTTTAAGATGACAGAGTTAGCTTCTAGCTTGGTTTTTGTATGTTTGTCTTTTTTACTTCTTACTTTCTATTCTCTTCCCCAAGCTGATTGCTTTTGCAAATCAATTTTTTTATTTTGAGGTAATTGTAGATTCACATGTAGTTGCAAGAAATAACATAAGACCCCATGGACCCTTTATTCAGTTTCCCTGAATTGTCATATCTTGCAAAACTATAGTACCACATCATAACCAGGATGTTGACGTTTGATACAGTCAAGAGACAACATTTCTATCTCAAGGATCGCTCATGCTGCCTTTTATAGCCACATCTACTTCCCTCCTGCCTCCAACTCTCCTTAGTCCTTGGCAACTACTAATCTGTTCTTTCTATAATTTTGTCATATCAAGAATGTTATACAAATGAAATATATGATATGTAATCTTTTGGGATTGGCTTTTTTTTTTTTCACTCAGCGTAATTCTCTGTAGATTCACCCAGGTTTTTGCGTATATTGATAGTTCTTTCCATTTTATTGCTGAGTAGTATTTAATGGTGTGGATGTACCACAGTTTGTTTAAACATTTTTACCCTTTGAAGAACATCTGGCTTATTTCATTTTGAGCTATTTATGAATAAAGCTACTTGTATTAGTTTCCTGTGGCTGCCATAACAAATTACCACAAACTTGGGCTTAGAACAACAGAAATTTATTCTCTCACAATTCTCTGAGGTCTGAAATCTGACAAGACCTCACTCCCCCTGATTGCTCTGGGGGAGAATCCTTTGCTTCTGCCAGCTTTGCTCACTTCCTCAGCTTGTGTCCACATCACTCCAGTCTCTGCCTCTGTCTTCACATCACCTTCTCTTCTGTCTGTCAAATGTCCCCTATGTGTCTCATAAAAGGATACATCTTTGGATTTAGGGCCCACCTGGATAATCCAGAATGATCTCTTCATGTCAGAATTCTTAATGACCTAGTCAAAAACCCTTTTTCCAAATAAGGTGGTAACATTCATAGGTTCCAGGAATTAGGACATGAACATAACTTTTGGGGAGCTACCACTCAACCCACTACACTGCTCTAAGCACTCATGTACCTATTTTTGTTTGAAAATACATCTTCATTTCATTGTGATAGATGCCCTGGATTGCAATTGCTGGGTTGTATGGTAATTGCACATTTAGTTGGGTTTTATTGTTTGTTTGTTTTTGCTGAGGAAGACTCACCCTGAGCTAACATCCGTTGCCACTCTTCCTCTTTTTTTTTTCTTTTTTATATGGGCTGCCATCACAGCATGGCCACTAACAAACAACTGGTGTAAGTCTGCGACCGGGATCCAAACCCAGGCTGCCAAAACGTGCCGAACTTAACCACTAGGCCACCGGGGCTGGCCCTGTTTAGATTTTTTTAGAAAATGCCAGACTATTTTCCAGAGTTGCTGTAGCATTTTACATTCCCACCAGTAATGTATGAGTGGTCCACTTTCTCTACATTCTGAGCAGCATTTGATGGTGTTGGCATTTTTTATTTCAGTCATTCTGGTAGGTATATAGGATGTCTTACTGTGTTTTTTTTTTTTTTAAGGAAGATTAGCCCTGAGCTAACTACTGCCAATCCTCCTCTTTTTGCTGAGGAAGACTGGCCCTGAGCTAACATCCATGCCCATCTTACTCTGCTTTATATGTGGGATGCCTGCCACAGCATGGCTTTTGCCAAGTGGTGCCGTGTCTGCACCCGGGATCCAAACCGGCGAACCCTGGGCTACCGAGAATCGTAACGTGCGCACTTAACCGCTGTGCCACTGGGTCAGCTTCCTTATTGTGGTTTAATTTACATTTCCCTAATGGCTAATGATGCTGAACATCTTTTTGTGTATTTATTTGCCATCTGTACATCTTTGGAGAAATGTCTTTTCATATCTGTTGCCCATGTTCTAATTGGATTGCTTTTTTCTTTTTTTTAATATTGGCACCTGAGCTAACAACTGTTGCCAATCTTCTTTTTTTTTTCTTCTTTTTCTCCCCAAAGCCGCCCAGTACATAGTTGTATATTTTTAGTTGTGGGTTCTTCTAGTTGTGGCATGTGGGATGCCACCTCAGCATGGCCTAATGAGCGGTGCCATATCGGCGCCCTGGATCCAAACCAGCCAAACCCCAGGCCACCGAAGTGGAGCGTGCGAACTTAAACACTTGGCCACCAAGCCAGCCCTGGATCGTTTGCTTTTTTTTTTTCACTGTTGAGTTTTAAGATTTCTTTATACAGTCTTAATACTAATCTTTTGTCACATATTTTTTCCCTCTCTGAAGCTTGCCTTCATCCTCTTAACAGGGTCTTTTGTAGACCAAACATTTTTAATTTTGATGGGATTCATGTTAGCAATTTTTTCTTTCATGTATCATGCTTTTGGTGTCAAGTCTAGGAACTCTTTCCCTAGCCCTAGATCTGGAAGATTTCCCCCTATGTATTTTTCTAAAAAAAATTTGTAGTTTTACATTTTATGTTTAAATCTGCAATATATTTTGAATTGATTTTTATATAAGGTGTAAAACTTAGATTGCGGTTTGTTCTTTTGTCTGTGGAGATCCAATTGAACCAAGCACTGTTTGTTGAAAGGCTGTCTTTCCTCCGTTGACTTGCCTTGTAACTTTGTCTCAAATCATTTGGGCGTATTGGTGTGGATCTAAGTCTAGGTTGTCCGTTCTGTTCCATTGATTAGACGTCTATGTTCCCATGAATACTGCACAACCGAGATTACTGTAACTATAAAATAAACCTGGAAGCCAGATAGACTGATTCCTAACACTTCATTTTTTTTCAAAATTGTTTTAACTATTTTAGTTCTTTGCCTCTTCATATGAATTTTAGAATAATCTTGTCTATATAAAAACTCTTTGGGGATTTTTATAGTTAAACCTATATATTAATTTGGGGAGAACTGACATCTTTACTATATTGATTCTTCCAATCCATGAACACAGTATATTTCTCTATTTATTTCTATCTGCTTTGATTTTCTTTATCATCATTGTGTAGTTTTCCATACAAGTTCTGTACATGATTTCTTTAGATTTAATCCTAAATATTTAGCTTTTTGAACTCATTGTAAATCGTATTATATTTTTTTTATTTCAGTGCCATGTGTTCATTACTCACATATAGAAGAACAATTCATTCTTGTATCTTACTGAATTCAATAGTTTTTAGGAGTTTTTTGTAGATACTGTGAGATTTTCTACATAGATAATCATGTCATCTGTAAATAAGTACAGTTTTACTTTTTCCTTTCCAATGTGTATGCCATTTATTTCCTTTTCTCACCTTATTGCACTGGCTAGAACTTCCAGCACTATGTTAGATAAGCACACTGAGAGCAAACATCCTTGTCTTAGTCCCAGTCTTACAAGGAAAACACTGTCTTTGACCATTAAGTATAATATTAGCTGTAGGTTTTTTATAGATACTCCTTATGAAGTTAAGGAAGTTCCCCTCTATTCCTATTGTTAGGAGCATTTTATCATGAATAGATGTTAAATTTTGTCAAATGCTGGGGTTTTTTGCATCAGTTGATATGATCGTGTGATTTAGCCTGTTGAATTTTGAATATTTAACCAGCGTTGCATCCCTATAAGAAACCCCACTTGGTCATGGTATATAAATTTATTGTAGTTGCTAATCTTTTGTTAAGCATTTGTGCATTTATGTTAATGAGATATTGGTCTATAGTTTTTATTCCCTCCCCCTCACTCCCCACTTCCTTCTGTCCTTCCTTTCTTTTTGGTACTGTCTTTGTCTAGTTTTGGTGTCAAGGTAATGCTAGATTCATAAAATGAGCTGGAAAATGTCCCCTCCTCTTCTATTTTCTGGAGTAGATTGTGTAGAATTGGTGTTAATTCCTTCTTAAACATTTGGTAGAATTCTCCAGGGAAACTATCTGGGCCTGTGGATTTCTTCTTTGGTAGTTTTTCAATTACAAATTCAATTTCTTTAATACTTGTAGGTCTATTCAAATTATCTATTTCATATTGGCTGAGTTGTGGTAGTTTATGTTTTTTTGGGAATTGGTCCATTTCATCTAAGTTGTAAAATTTATGTGTGTAAAGTTGTCTGTAGCTTTTCCTTATTATCCTTTTGATATTTGCAGAGTCTGAAGTGGTATTCTCTGTTTCATCCCTGATATTAGTAATTACTAGAGGTTTGTCAATTTCGTTGGTGTTTTCAAAAACCAGCTCTTTGTTTCATTTATTTTCTCTATTTATTTATTTTCAATTTCATTGATTTCTGATCTGCACTTTATTATTTCCTTTCTTCTGCTTGTTTTGAGTTTATTTTGCCCTACTCTTTCTAAGTTCTTGAGATTGAGTTTAGATTACTGATTTGAGACTCTTCATCTTTTCTACTGTATATAATTAGTGGTATAAATTTATTGCATTGTGTACCAAAATATATATATAATTTTTAAAATTCCATTTACAACAATAAAAACCATAAAATATAGAGGAATAAATCTATAGAAGGAGATAGAAAATCTTTACAGAGTCAATGATAAACCTTATTAAAAGTTTCAAAATCTAAATAAATGGTCAGAGAAGCTATGTTTATTAATAGGAAGACTCAGTATTATAAGATGACAGTTTCCTCCATATTAGCCTGAATCATTGCAATGGGATAAAAATACTGTGTAGCCTAAAAGAAAGATAAATATTTATTATAAATGCTATTTCATACTCATCAGATTGACAAAAAAATGAAATTAAAAATATTTATAAGCACAGACGTGGAGAAATAACCTCAAAAACTACAGGTGGTAGCAATAAATAGGTAAGTTACTTTGAAGAGCAGCTTGGCAATATCTAGAAAAGTTGAAGATGCTCGTATATACCTTTGCGAAACTCTCAGTATATCCACAAAGAAAGTTAAAATTAGTGTTCATTGCTGCATTGTTAATAATAATGAAAAATTGGGAAAGCCTAATTGTCCATCAATAAAAGAATGGATGAATAAATTTGGGGATATTCGTTCAATGACACACATATAGCAATTAAAATACGTGAACTAGAACTACATATATCATTAGGAACAAAACTCCAAAACATAATTCTGAGCATGAAAATATTATTGCAAAATATGAACAGTATGATATCATTAATGTAAACTTCTAAAACATGCGAAGCATGCGTGGGAATAATAGACATCAAATTCCGTGCGCAGGTTACGTCTACAGGGGCAAGAAGAGAGGGAAATGAGGTGAGGAAGGGTTCCCTATGAGACTTAGGTTGTAACTACAATCTTCTATTTCTTAACAAAAGAAAAATTAAGCAAATGTGGGAACGTTAAATTTGACAAAACTAGATGGTGGCTATACAGGTATTCAATGCCATTATTCTTTTTACTTTGTATGCTCGAATTATTTGATAATTTTTTTAAAAAGAAAATAAAAATAGAAAAAGTATTTTGCTCATGGACCCAGGAACCACATACAGCTTATTTTAAGAACAGAAATCCCAAAAGAAAGAGAGGTAGTAAAAATTATCAAAGACCACTGTGAAAGAAAGTGATGCAGTCAGTGTATGTAAAATTAATCAGTGTGTAGCTGTGTAGCTGGCTAATAAATGTTCAGTTTAAACCCCTATATTTGAGGTACTGAGTACTTGTGGAGCCCACAGGCTGAGAGCCTTACAACTATTTCTTCTCTTTTGCTTTTTATCTCTCTTTATCTATGTTCCAATGCCTCTCTCTTCCCACTTTCCTAGATGTGATGCTAGTCTAATGTTTTGTTAATGAGAAGCAAGAAACATTTCTTTATTTCAATTGATCCCTTTTCTAAGTCAAAGGGCACACAGGAGAGACTTAAACCAAGTCTCTGTGCCTATAAAAACCCTCAAAGAGGTTTTTTTCAAAAAGTGGGAGATAACGTTTTCAGGATCCTCCTGTAGAAGTCAGTTCTCTTTTCTCTTTTATCTCTAGGCTTCCTCACATAGAAAGCTCTCTTTTTTTGAAGTTCACTACCAGGACAGGTATTTGTATCAAGTGTTTGTTATCTATTGAAAGAGCAACTAATTTGACAATGCATAAGCCTTAAACATATACACAAAAGATCCTTTTTAATTCCTATAAGAAAAGATCAGACCCATTTGATGTAATATATTATATAGAATCTGATTCTATGAGGACTCTACCTGATTCACCTTAAAAATTGAAATACTATGTTAATAAATATCGTGGTTTTCCGAGCCTGCCCAATAAGGTAATAGGACAAATTTTCGATCAGCAATCACATTTGTTTAAGCCCTGTATATTCTGTTATCACCAACAGACAAGTCTGTGTTATTTATGTTAGGTGGTGATAAGTGCTATAGAGAAAAATAAAGGTAAAGGAGATAGACAGTGCCAAGGGCTGGGAGTGATTGCTCTTTTATAATGGGTGATCAGGAATGGCACCCAAAATAAGTAAGAGAGAGAGGCTTATGACTCTGGGAAAGAATATTTCAGCTAGAGGGAGCAGCAGTTACAGGGCACTGCAAGTGAGAGTGTACTTGACACATTCCAGGACCCACAAGGAGACCAGTGGAGGCTGGAGTAGAGGGAAAGAGATGAAGAACAGTAGGAAAATGAGGTCAGAGGGGTGGGAGTGGGGGTGGTCAGATCAAGTAAGGCCTACTTGAGGTGAGTAGGGACTTTGGCTTTGCCTTTGAATGAGACAGGAAGCCGCCAAAGGATTTTGATCAAAGGAGAAACCTGACATATCTTATGTTTTAAACGGATCACTTTGGCTGTGGAGAAGAGAAGAGGCCTATTAGTGATTCTTCCTTTATAATTTGGAGAATCTTAGTGAAATACTAATGTAATATATTAATTGTATTTACACATAACATTAATAAATATTATACTATATTTTTAAAATATTTATTTCTTTAATTCTTACCAAAACACTATGAAATAGGGTCATAATTATCTACCATTTTACTAATGAGGAAAGTGAAACACAATGTGGTTCAGTAAATCACCCACAGCCACACACCCACCGAGTGGCAGAGCTTGGATTCGAAACCAGGCAATCTTACTTCATTGCTTCCACTCTTGGTTAACGGAAATGCCATACTGCCTCTTGTACTTCGGTGTGGTATTATGAGGAATGTGTGAGTATGTATATCTTAAAAATGTTAAAACCCACCAAGCTTATAAAACCAATGAAGTAATGGAAAGAATAGAATTGTAATAGAAATAAATTCTATAAGTAGATTTAGGGGTAGAGGACAGAATTTGTAGATCATTGACTTGAGGCAAAAATGGCTTATAAAAGATGTATAGTGTGTAAAGAGAATTTTATGTCAAAGAAAGAACATTTCTGTAAATATTTAATTAAAAGGCTAACTTAAAGGCTAGGAAAGGATTACAATCTAAGTGGTAATATTTAGGGTGGTGAGAATTGATTGCTACTGGATAAAATTAAATTTGAACAAGATCAGCAAATATCATAAAAACTAAACTGAAAGTTTTTTGTCTTCTTATAGAAGACTGATCCTCTGACATGCCATAGTAGTTCTGAAAATACCTACGTCAGTAATTCTTTACCTATTTGCTGGACTGAACTGGGTTTCAAGATCAGTTGCATTTGAAAGGAAAATATTTCTAGCAGTGGTTTAAGACACTTTTTTCTTGTTTGGTATTTAAACTGAGTCATCCAATTTGAGACTATTGTGTCACATTTTCCACCTTTCATTCTCCTCAAGAGACAGGAGTCCGGAGAAAAACAAGTGATGAACATTAGTGGCAGAGTGTATGGTTACAAGAATCAATAAACCACAGGATGCTTCAGATTCTGAAACAGTAAAAAAAAGGTGAAGCCACTATGTGGAGTCCACAGAAAGAGTGATTTTCTAAAGCTGGTACTCAGAGTGCCCATAATTAAAGCTTCCCTATCGTATTATAACTTCTTCTTTTACATAGACATCCTGAGAGAACCCATAATCTTGACTGTATCTGAACCTTTTAGAATTAATGTTTTACAAAACGACAGTGCCGTTTAATAAAGAAACACATACTGTGTACTGCTTAAATGGTAACTGCTACAATGTTAAACAGTCTTGCATGCAGATTAAAGAAAGCCTCCAGGCTCAGATTTTAAACCTTAAATCAGTTCATTCTAATCTCTCCAGTTTCTTGTAATGACATAAAGCATCACAACCTCAAAAAAACTGTTTGGGATTGATATTTTGAACTTTTATTAAAATTCTTTCTTGCCCTCAGTCTGATTTTTTAAGTTTATTTTAATTTCTTCCATATTTAATTGCATAACTCAGACTGATACGCTTTTATTGCCAGCTCTTTAATTGAACACATATAGGCTGTACTCTGTGAGTTCTAGATTAGCCAAACAAGAGAAAACTAGGAAACCCCTGACAATGCTACCAATTTTAACATGTCCCTTATCTTCATTTCTTCAATTCCGGCTTTTATCCATTTACTTCGAGTGGTGTTAGCTTAGATAGAGACTCATAATAAAAGTAAGCTTTTAGAAATAAGTTTTAAAAGTGGAGGACTTTTTCATTACTTCAGGAAGAAGACACAGGATATATGGCAGTAGACAGAAGGCAGCAAGTATGAAAATGAACTAAGTTTAAAAAGACACAGTCGTCAGGATTGAAGAGAAGAGGTTGTTGACAGGGGATGATTGAAGGAGGTCTTTTAATATGAAAACAGGAAGTCTAGCTCTGTGTGTATATTTAAAATGGGCAGCCTTTACTTTGCCCATGAAAAACCAACACTGACTGAGCACCTACTGTGTGCCTAACACTACTTTACTTGTCTCAACTTATTCAGTCCTTACAACAGCTATGTGAGGTCTTTACCATTATTTCTCCCATTTTACAGATGAGTAACTGAGGCACAGAGAATGTAAGTAACTTGACCAGGGTTATGTACTTTGTGAGTGATGGTTTTACACTCGGACCATCTAACACCACAGCCTCTGCCCTTAACCACTATTCTAAATCATCTCTAGGATAGCAGTCCTCTTCAGTGTTATTCAGCATATTTGAAAGTATTTTTTGCACAAGTCTTAATTTGTTGTGTATCAGAGATCAGGATAGTTTAAAGGTAGAGATGTGCCAAGATACAGGACCTACCAAGTGTGTAATAGAAGTTTTCTGAGTTGGGAACCATGATATAGTGTCATATCTGATTGGTTAAGAAAGAGAAAAGCATTTCATTTCACACATTCAAAAATTTTTCTAATCTTTATGTTTCTTTTGTAATGATACAAACTATAGAAGCTATTTTCTAAATTTATCTTAAAAATTTTGGGGGGGGGGGAGAATCCTACATAAAATGGAAAGGTATGCACAGATGAAATTAATAGGAAATACCAGCTATGGAGGTATCTACTATAAAGAAAATATGAGAATGAACACATGGAAGATTATCTAATGTACAACAAAATCCAAATGTTAGTAATGGTTCTATTTGTTGGTGGAACTACAAGTGATTTTGTACCTTCTTTCTGCTTTCCTTTATTTTCAATTTTCCTTTCATTAGCTTGCTTTCCCCATTATAATAGAAGTCATTTTTTAAAAGCTTCATGAATTTGAATTAAGAAATTTAATTAAGGATGATTTCATTATTGATTTATAATTTTTAAAAGGGACTGATTTAGCTGTCTGCATTATAAACTCATTGAGGGCAAAGAATACATCTTCTACTTCTTATAACTTCCCACAATACCCATTCTTGCAGTTAGTGGCAGCCTAATAGGTAATCATTGACCAAAAAACAAACCCTTACTGTGGACTCTCAAATTCACCAGAGGAAGAAGTAAAATAAAATTTGGAAAATTTAGAAGAATCTTCAAAAGTTTGTATAGTAGAAGCAAGTACTGGGGAATAGTGAGCCTTGAAATTTAGGGAACTTAGTAGAGTGAGAAAAACCCATAAGTATCAGAGCTCCCTATGCCATTGTTATAAAGGTAGAACAGCTTCAATTTCCACTAAAACTTGCAATTCGACGAAATAACTCTTGTGATTTCACCAGGGACTTTTTAAAAATGCAAGGAAAGTGATATCAAAAACAAACAAGGTTACTACAAGCAAAGAAAATTAAAAACTGATCTTTCTCACGAACAGATATAAAAATCCTAAGCAAAATGCCAGCCAATTGAATCCAGCAGTATATAGAAATTATTATAAATTATGACCAAGTGGAGTTTATTGCTGGAATGCATGGGTGGTTTAGTATTTCAGAAATATCAATGTAATTCTTCATATTAACAGAGAAGAAAAAAGAATCACATGATCATGATGGCAGATTTTTTGTCTTTGATAATATTTAATACCCATTCATAATAAAAAGTAGGAATCAAAAGGAACTTTCTTAACCTGATTAAGAAGATCTATAGGGGCTGGCCCCGTGACTGAGTGGTTAAGTTCATGCGCTCTGCATTGGTGGCCCAGGGTTTCACCAGTTCGAATCCTGGGTGCAGACGTGGCACTGCTCTTCAAGCCACGCTGAGGCAGCATCCCACATGCCACAACTAGAAGGACCCACAACTAAAAATACACAACTATGTACTAGGGGGCTTTGGGAGAAAAAGGAAATATAAAATCTTAAAAAAAAAAAAAGAGGATCTACAAAAATTTACAGCAGAAGTCAAAACAAGACAAAGATGCCCGCTATCATCACTTCTATTCAACATTGTACTGGAGGTCCCAGCTATACAATAAGACGAGAAACCAAAATCAAGAGCGTAAACATTGGAAAGAATGAAATAAAACTGTCATTATTCACAAATTACATATTAATCTATATAAAAAATACAAATGAATGTACAATCTTCATATCTTTGAGACTCAGCCTTATTAGACATAAGGGAAATACATATCAAAACAACAAGAATAGCAAAATACCAAAAGCTGACAAGAAAAAGAGCAATTAGAATTCTTATGCACCACTGGTAGGAATGTAAATTGATAACAGGCACTATGGAAAACTGTTTGTCAACAACTACAAAAGTGAACAACATATGTATACCCTACACTCAGCAATTCCACTGCTAGATGTGTATATGTTCACCAAAGACATGTTCTAGAATGTTTATAGCATATGTTTATATTAGCCCAATACCAGAAACAGCCCAAATATCTTTCAACAGTAGAATGGACAAATGTATTGTGGTATAGTCACACAGTGGAACACTTTACAGGAGAAGTCCGCAAACTTTTTCTGTAATAGTAATAAATATTCTAATAAATATTCAGATAGTAAATATTGTAGACTTTGTATGCCGAGAATTTCTACTGTAACTACTTAACTCTGTCATTGTAACATGAAAGCAGCCATAGACAATACTTAAACAAAAGAGTATGACTGTGTTTCCAAAAACCCATTATTTATGGACGCTGAAATTTGAATTTCATATAATTTTCATGTCATGAATATTATCTTTCTTTTGATTTTTTTTAACTGTTTAAAAATGTAAAAATCTTCTTTAGCTCACAGACCATACAAAAACAGGCAATAGGCCAGATTTGGCTCACTTGCCATAGTTTACCTACCCCTGCTCTATAGCAATAAGAATGAACGAACACAACTACATACACCAATGTGAATTAATCTCACATAATTTTGAGTGAAAAGTCTAGATACAAAATAGTACATACTGGATGATTCCATTTATGTGAAGTTTACAAGTAGACAGAATTAATCTATGATGTGAGAAGTCAAGTTAGAGACTACTCTTGGGGTAGTTGTCAGAGACTGCACAAGGAGGGCTTCCGGGACACTAGGAAAACATTCCACTTCTTGGTCTGGATGCCGTTTACACAGTGTGTGCAGTTAGTGAAAATTCATGGAGTACATTTTTGATTTGTGCACTTTTCAGTGTGTATGCTACTTTAAAAAAAACTTTATTAAATTGAGGGGCTTTAGTTATATGGAATTGGAGAAGGGGGAAATGAGGTACATACAACAGTAATTCTCTACCAAGAGGAAAAAAATGACTAAAAAGGCACAACAATTGATGGTAGATTTTTTTTAAAGAATCACTGAAAAAAATTCCAAAACAAAAGATGGTCTTTAAAGATGAAATGAAATATTATAAAATGGCTGAAGTGTTTAACTCCTTCAAACACTCTGTTTCTTAAGGAAAATAATATAGATGAACTTTATTGCTGAGGAAATCTCCAAAAGGAGAAAAATCAGAGGACCATTCAACATTTCATTAAACCTCTAGCCTTTTCAAGTATCTCTGAATATGGTCTGATTATTTCTCTTCTGATGTCTTTGGATCCTGCTAGTACTGTAGTTATAACTAGGTCATACTAAGTCCCAACCATGCAGCCTTGACAAAATATAGCCTTTCATTTTATGCTATAGACCTGAAATTTAATCTTCATTTTTTATACCCAAAGAATAAAATAATGTTTTATCCAAAAATATATGTATTTAAACTGATAGTGACTTAAGTTCCCAAGGGTTGATTCCATTGTTTCAGTGGTATCTGTGGGAGATTTAAGAACTTGTTTGGGGGTTTGCTGCAGCAGCCAAAAAGCAGCTTTAGCCACTGGATTCCATGAAATTTTAAAATAAATTTTCAAACTAAGAATATATAGAGGACAAAGCAAGCTGTTACATAATTAGAAACCAATAAAAAAATTTTTTACTTTTTGTCTGTTTGTCACTGAGCTTTGGAATAAGATAAATGTAGTTTTTTTAAAGCCAGAATTCTATACTTGCTGAACACTCTCTTTACAGCTCCTTGGAGTATCTACATAATGTAACATTAACTTATTTTCCATTACTTTTGCAATTCACCTTCTTTGCAACATTACTGATAATTTTTGTAGCCAAATTTCTTTTGTTTAAAACCTGCTTTATGTATATATATTCTATTCTCTTGAATTATCATCTTCATTTACAGACCAGAATGTATAAACCATTCCAGCCTGACTTCCAGAATTTTTAGAGTTAAAAAATAAAAATCCTGCTGCTTGTGCCTATGATACCTGGTATTATTTATGGGTTTTCATAAAAAAGAGGAGGGTGAGAAGAAAAAATACAGTACTCTCTGGCCTCGCTCTACCTTCTCCTCCTTCTATATTCCCCCTCTCCACAGAGGAGTTTAATTTTAAATGATAAATGTGGAAATTAGAGACCATCGAGAAAATCCAATTTGGTGAGGAGTTTTAAAAATCCCATAATAAACGCAGAGTGAAATGTATGATTTAATGCAGGGCGCCAATGGCTGCTATTATGGGCTATTAGCAAATCGGGGCTGAGAGTGAATCTTTATCACTTGGTGAGTGCGGGTTGGTCCTGCCTTTCCCTCTGCTATTGATTTGTAGCCGCTTGTCATAATGACACCGGGAAGCAATGAATGGAAGATGTGCTTTTGATAGGATTCAGGGGGGTCTTGGAGGGGGGAGAGAAAATTCAGCAAGTTTTCTATCTCTTCTCCCTGATTAGATTTTTTTCTTCTTTTAAGAGCTTTCACATTCCAATAAAAATGCTAAATCAGCTCTGTACCAGAATTGTTAAGGTGTAAATAGCTAGTCACATTTAAGGGAGGAAAAGATATAGAAATACCAACCAGACTATGCAATGTTAGATGAATTTGACTTTATAGGAATGGAGTTGTGCTTGTGTATGTGTGCGCACACGTGTGTCTGAACACATGAGGAGCAGTGTAAAGGCGTGTCAAGGCATAATGCTATAAGTACTCTTACTATATAAAGATACACCTATATTTTGTAAGGATGTGATTGCTTGTATCTAATATATGATAGATGGTGATCTAGCTTTATATGAGTGTCCATTTTATGAAGAGAATACATTCTGTGTGTGTGTGTGTGTGTGTGTGTAATTCCATAGAAGACACATAGAAAGAGGTATACTTGTGCTGATGATTAAGAAAATTAGATTCCCTAAATCTGACTGGTCATAACAGAGCTTTACTCAAAATTTTCACATACGGAAAGCATACTGTTTGAGAACAAAGGCACTCGTAGGGTGATCCAATGGAAAAAAGATTTCTGTATAGAAAAATCTACATAAAATTTTCCTTGGAATGAGTTAGCTGTGGTTATGTGGAAATGGTGGGTTGGAGCCCCAGTATATTTCATTCTCTCCTTTTAAGAGGAAACAATTGCTTTCCTTCTAGGTTCTTTTATTCCAAGGTAATGCAAGGCATTTGGGTCCCTGTCTGTGCATGCATAAGTACATGCATGCAGACAGTATGATATTAAAGCAGTGGATATGGCAAATGTGATCATGGTGGGGGGGGTAGAGTCAATGAACATATTAGACCATTTTGTTAGTAATATTGTGTGATAAAACCCACCTTCTCACCTGCTTTATTTCTCAGGCAAATCTAGATGAGACTTTTAGTAAGAAGAACACAAATATTCCCCCTGTAGTAAGTAGAACACCACTGCTAGATATTTGTTAAATGCTTATGGCTTTATCTTTACTAGTTGAGGAAGAATAAAAAACATTAAAATACACTGTTGCACTTAAGCGGGAACCAGGTTTGGAAAACATACCATCTGAATCCTTAAGACAAACCTAAACACCACTACCAGCTTTTCTAGTCTATTGAAATACACCATGAAAAAATTAGATAGCCCTGGTTTATAGAATTTAATGCTAGGGAACCAAAAAGCAGCTTTGAAAAAAAATCAAAACTATTGATATAAGTGTATTTCTCACTTCTGTGAAGTAAAAAGGTCTGTGTCATACTTAGGGTATTATTTTACTAAAACTGTGTGCATGTGTATGTTTGTGTGTGTGTGTATGCTTGTGTGCGTGCATGATTTGAATGTTTATAGAGATAGATGTTTATAGAGATGTGGACCAAGAAGAGACAATTTATCTACATTTAGAACCTTGTGCTATATAGGGATGGCTTCCTGTTAGCCATACCACCTACCTGAAAAGACCTTCTGAGAGCATGCACCTTTTCAAACTTTGAAAACAATGCCCTTTAACAGAGAAGGTCTCACAGGCAATGTAAATAACTGTCAGAGTTCATTCACTCCCATCCCCCATTCAAGGACTATGCTTAAACTGTGATAAATTAGAATATTTCCATTTATTATGTATCATTTTTTTAAAAACTAATTAGGGACAGAAGGAGGCATTTCTCCATTTTTCAGGGGGGTTTTATTTTATGGTATATAGTAAGTGATTATTGTTTGGTCTATATATGACTGTTTCATACTACAATGAATTACCTGTATTAGAGTAATAATACCATATGTTCACATAGCCTTTGTTCTGATGTAAAAGCATAATTAATCATTCCAAGAGCACAATGAGGTAGTCGTTCCCATATTTTATATATAAGTGATTTCTACTGTTATCCAACCAAAAGTAAGAGTTAAAAATAGAAGAATTGTGAAACATTTTTATTTTTCTTACCCTAAGGTTGTATAAAATATAAATGCAAGACATCTCATTCTATAAATCGGGATAAATATATATTTCATAAGTTGGAAAATTTTCTGAAATATCTGTCTTATTATTTGCTAGGAAATCTATGAAAAATTATAATAAAGTTTATTGATTTATTATGTCCAGTGATTATTTCCTCTTTCAAAGGGACAGGGTGAACATTTTCCTGCTATTGAACTTACCTGTTTGGGGCTTATAAGTAGGATATAAAAATTATCAATAATTTTCCTGATTGAAATTAACTTGACTAAATATATGAAATGAGATTATAGTTGTGACAAAGTACTTTCACATATATTAAGTGCTGGTATCATCGTTATGGTTGCTTTTTGTTATAGTTCAACAACATAGAAATAAGGGGTAGAAGAAAAATAGCCAAGTATTTACATATATAAACAGAATGAGGGAAGGAAGAAACTCTAGACAAGAATAAATCACTGTTTTGTGTAAATAGAAGACTAAAAGGCAAATAAGATAGAAGGGGAATTAGAAATTCCTGGACATAAAAATAGTAACAAATAACAGGTAATAAAAATAGTGCATTGAAGAGACCATCAAGCTAAATGGAAATTAAGATGTTGAGCAAAATTTAACCTAATGTTTTATATATCTATTATCTTCTTAAGCTTTTGTTGGGTAGCAAAAGAACATCATCTTTTCCGAAAGTGTTCACAGCACAGTAAAATTTCTCTAAACTCTGTACGTTATCACACTAATCCTCGTATTATCAACACCCCTGTGCCGTTTCTGGCAAGAGTTACTGCCCCTGTTTGATGGAGAAGCTGAATCACAGTGAAGATTACTGACTTTGTCAAGGTCAATGGTGAGTCAGGGATGGAAATAGAACCCAGAGTTTTTTATACCCATTTCTCTCTCTACTGTTGTCATTGATTTGCTAAAGCCCCTCTTCTATTTGGACACCATTCAAGGATTTAAATAACACAAGTACTTGAAGGCCATATTTCAAGGATATTTCATCTCTAAACGTTGTCCTATTCTGGAAACATTAGGACATGTCACCTTTTATTTGTACCTCTTATATTTTTGGAGTGGTTTTAACATATTTTGTTTAATCACTTTTTCATGCATTGTTTAATGTGTACAATGCAGACTAATGTACCTCCCCCCACAAAAGAAAAACGAAACTAGAAAATAAAATAAAACTTAGATCCGTGAATTCTAATTCTTCTGTTAGTGTTCTTAGTTTCCTCATTTATCAGAACACAACTTCAAAGATCTTATATTTACCCATGTTCTGGGCCAAGTGTCTAACTGATCCTCACTTTAATTATTAAAGAGAATGACAGCAATATATAAACATGCATACATACACAAATATATCACACACACATATACATGCGTTAACATGCTTATTAGTCCTTTTTGAGGATTTGGCTTTTCCTAATCTTTCTCATGCTCTGGCTTTAATTCATTGTGCATAGGCTCTTTTAAAAGGGAAAAAATTACACCCAAGATAAAGTGGTAGTTTATGGAGTTACCGGTCTCGTGGTTCAAATTCCTTGGCGTATATTAAGCAATGAAAACATAATTTCCTTCACCCCTTTAAATTTCTTTGTGCTAGTGTCAAAACTGTTTAAGGGAATATATTACTAGTATTTAATGCTGCCTTTTGGAATATCTCATGTTTTCTTCTTCCTGGAATTTAAAACACACCTTATAGTCAGGTAATTTGTTTTTCTATGTTATCCCTTTTGGATTTTGATTAAGCATGAACAAAATTTTTACTATATGTTACCAGAAATAAAAAGTTCAACACAAATAAGTTTTTAAAAAATTTTCTTAGGATACCACCAGCCTGAGTGGATAATTTTCCAGAGATTGATAGATGAGAGAGGCGATTATTGTCACTGCTAACTTTTTCCTGAGAAAAAGAGTGCTGTTTTTCTAGGTACTAAGAAGCACACTAAAATTTTTCCAAATTATTTTCTTTAAAAACTAGCCTTTCAACAAAAGCATGTTATTTTAAAAATAGATGTACCTCATTTCATAAAAGTTAAAAAGAAAACTTCACTCTTTAATATATTATGATAATCTTACTTAGATGGCATTACAAGCCAGAAAATTGTTCTAAAGCATCACTTATCTTTCTCTCTTGGCTAAGGTTCCAAAGGAAACCTCAAGTCCGGTATAAGCAAAACAATTCATGAACAAAATGGCTGTGAGCACATTTCATTTGCAAGACAGCACTAGAGGGCGCTCTTCAGCAGGTCTCAAGGTGAGGTCTTTCTTACTGGTGTCTGAGCCTGACTTGGTTAAAGGAGGTGTGAGGACCTGGGGGAAAAGGGGGAGAGTGGGACAGCATTGAACCTTTTAGGATCTGCTCCTCCAAAAGGACTAGAAAATCGCAATCAGTGCCAATAATACAATACTATGTCTCTTAAAACACATTCTTAGAATTTTCCATGAAGCATACCTTTTCCAGAAATGAATAATCTTGATTATGTTCAAGTGTCTTTCCTTTCCACATGAATTAAAGGTAACATGTATTATTTAAAATTAAACATTATAGGGTTCCCCTATGTTTCTCTTTATGTCAATATTCTTTTCTACAGTAGGTGAATAGAAAAAAAAATAACTATTGGTACTTCTTTTCTGAAAAAAGGAAATGTATTTTTCCCCTATTAAATTAAAAAAGATGAAATTGAACCTAAAGTAACATTTTTTATCCTCTCCAGTAAGCTTTTTTCCTGTCTTTTCCTCCACTATAGATCAAAACCTTTTATTTTTTTTCTTTGGAGTTCACTTTAAAGCAACCTCTTTGCATACTGTCCTAATCCCCATTTTTATTATATTATGCTAGTCCACAAAAGGGACATGATCTCTAAAACATATCTTATCTCTTATAATCTTTTGGTTTTTCCTTCTCTCTTTTCTTTCTCTTACATCTTCATTTTCCCTTTCTTAATGCACCATGCTATAAGGCTGCTGGCATGAAAGTAGTCTATTTAAAGCTTATTAACTCAGTTTTTCTAACAAGAATTCTGAATCTGTGTAAACTGTTGGCATTTAAATGTCTACCTATAGTAGAGATATAGTTGACTGATCACCAATGGCAAATGATTGTAATAAGTAAGGCAGCAAAGCAGAGCAATTAAGAAATTGGGCTTTGGAGTTAAAGAAAATTATTTAACATCTATAAGCTTTAGTTTCCCTATCTGTAAAAATGGTAATAATAATAGTAATGACAATTTAACTCAGAGTTAAGGACTAAAGGAGAATATAAATAAACAAATAAATGTATATTCATCAATCACACAATAACACTAAGAAAGTATTTGCAATTTGTTATCACTATTTAGATTTAGCTGTGATCTCTATTTATTAGTATTGTCCTACTTGTTTAATTTTTATCCAGTGCTTGTTTATTAAAAAGTCTTAAAATTATTTCCTTGATTTTTATTAACTTTTGAGCAACAACAACAAAACAATGTAAAACTAGCATTGCCTTGAATCTTGAAAGACTTTTAGAAATAAAAACCAGTGCCAGGACCAGGATGGGGATAACAAGGTGCCTATGTAGCAAAATTTAAGGAGGTATTTGCTCTTAGGTGCCAACCCTGTGCTTTCTTGACCTTGGTACTGAGTGCCTCCTTAAATTTTGGACCCTAGGTGTTTCTCTTGCCGCACTCCAGTCCTGGCCCTAATAAAAACCTCAGTTCTCACTTTGATTTTTGCCTTAAGTTCATAGAATCAATGCTTATCAAAAAAGATAATTTGCATGTGACCCCGTCTATATGCAGGGTCTGGACGTAAAAAAGTTTAAAGAACCTTATCCAAGACCTTCCAATCCATGGACTGACTTGAAGACTCAAAATGTCTTTGTCATTCAGATGGGTATTTAATTCATAATAATAAAATGCTTTATATATCTTGAATACTAAATATGATATAATAACCCTTATTTTTATCAGGCATATTACAACCTAAAAATCCAACTTTAGCCATTAATCCTTTAGGGAATTAAATTTATCTCTGACACAGCATGTTTTAGGGCATTCTAGTAAGGTTGCCTATCATCCTTAGAGCACACATGTCATTTCAGCTGCAAACAACTTAAGTAAAATAAGAATCACCAGTGTTATATCCATAAGCTATAATTACATGCAAGTTTAGACTCTAAATAGCTACATTGCAATTTACTAAAGTGACAGTGCTAGTGTTTGTTTCAGTCATATTGAGAGATACACATCTATATGGGAAGAAGGATCACCTTTTTGTGTTCTCATACCAGACTGAAAATTGCTATCTGATCAAAGAACCAGCATTCCTTCTCTTCAGAGATATTGTATCCTCCACATTCCACTCAATTCTAAAGTATTCCTTAAGCTAATAGTGGAAACACTTATTCTACTCATTACTTTCATTTTAAAATCCAACTTATTGGGGCTGGCCCCGTGGCCTAGAGGTTAAGTTTGGCAGGCTCCACTTTGGTGGCCCAGGTTTGATTCCCAGGCGTGGACCTAACACCACTCATCGGCAGCTGTAGCGGCAACCCACATACAAAATAGAGGAAGATTGGCAACAGGTGTTAGCTCAGGACAGATGTTCCTCAGCAGAAAAAAAAAATCTAACTCATTAAGTTCCTGTATTTGCCTAATTTGGCCCCATTCTCATACTTTCTAGGGATCTCAGTATATCAACAATTGCAAATATAAAAGCACATGTGTAACAAAAGGACTATTGGCATAAAACAAGATGTCTTGATTAAATGATAATACCCAAGGCTATCTACTTAGAACCTTTCCTGGATGCTCTTGATTTATAAATTTTTACCACTCAGTAAGCTTTCCTTCTTCTCTGACTGTGATCCTTGTTGAGTCTAGTAAACTGAGTTAGATTTTCATATAGCCCAAGAAAACTAAGTCTGTTGACATTGATGACTTTCTAGGAAGTGTTTTTTCCTGTGAGTCAAAACTGAAACCAATTCCTAAACATTACTGTTGGATGACATATTGCTGAAGATGATAATTTTTCACAGTTATATAACATGAAGCAATTTAAGATAACTGAGTAGGAGATTAATTTCTATGTCATTTGGACAAACCAGTAAACTCATATGATATTCCTAAAATCTTTGTTGTCCTCGTAGTTTATATCAGAGTAGAGCTGTCATCATTTGTTCCTACAGTATTACTATAAATATGCAATGTTTACTCTCTACACAATAAGACTTCAAAAGATTTTGACTGCTATAGTTGTTACTGTTACTGAGAGGGAGGTTTAGTATAAGATGTACTGAGAAAAACAGTCTAATAGAATGGTTAGGAGATCAGCCCTAGGTTTGAACTCTGGCTCCTGGATAAGTTAAATTACTTCTCAAAGCCTTAGCTTCCTCACATATATGTAACATGAGAATAATGGTAGTACCTATCCCATAAAGTGATTATGATAGTTAGTTAAGATAATACATTAAAATGCTGATTATTATTTGACATCAGAAGACTCATGAGAATTTGGTACAATAAATATGTTCTTTTCTGCAATATTAAAATTACTTGGTTTTTTATTTTTTATTTATTTATTCTTTGTTTCTTTTTTTGAGGAAGATTGGCCCTGAGGGAACATCTCTTGCCAGTCTTCCTCTTTTTTTTTTTCTCCCCAAATCCCCAGTACATAGTTGTATATCCTAGTTGTAGGTCATTCTAGTTCTTCTGTTTTGGATGCCACCACAGCATGGCTTGATGAGCAGTGCGAAGGTCCATGCCCAGGATCTGAAATGGCGAACCGGGGGCCACTGAAGTGGAGCATGCCAACTTAACCACTCGGCTGTTGGCCGCACCTATTTTTTTGTTCTAAATAACTGAAGAATATTCTCTCTCCTAGGAGATCTCATCCATACTCAGGCTTCAATCATCTGCCTTTAATTCCTTGTTTTTATTTTTGCCTTTGATTCTTAAGTTTCTATCTCTAGTCCAGATTTCTGTTCTACTTGGTATCTTCCAAACATAGCCCCAAATCAGCATGTCTAAAACTATACATATGATCTTCAGCCCTCCCCCTTAAAAAATAAAAACAATCTGTTCTTTTGTCTTGCATTCCTTGTAACTGACTTCACTATCTATCCAACTGCAGAAACAGAAGAATCATTTTTTGTACCTCCCTCCCCATGCCCAATTCATCATCAAGTTGTGTTAACTTTACGAATATCTTTTAAATTCAACCACTTCTGTCCATACCTGCTGCTGCTGCCCTTAGCTAAGTTATATCATCTTTCACCTGCCCTACTGTAGGATCCTACTGTTTTTCCCACATCTATCTTTACTTCTGACAATCATTTCTCCATATCACAACCAAGATGATCTTTTTAAAACACACAAATCTGATTATTTCTCTCCTGTTCACGAAACTCTTCAAAGGCTTCCCATTTCTTCTAAGATGAAGACTTGACATTCCTAAGCTGAGCATGATCTGGACTTTGCCTGACTCTCCAACTTCATTATATCACATTCTTCCCTTTATTTTCTATTTCAGTCACATACCTATTATAAAATAGGATCTTTGCACAAATCTTTCCGTTTGTCTAGAATGATCTTTTTCCTCCTATCTAGATCCCTATAATATAATCTATACCACTTATGCAAGTTTTTACAATATACTTGTGTAATTATTTGATTAAAGTCTATAAACTATGGGAGTAGGATCTGTGTCTAGTATTGCCGTCAGTTGAATCACTTGTACCTACAAAGCTGGCTAGAACATAATAAATATTGTCACATGAGAGAGAGAAAGTAATCTCATTTGATAAAAGAACAGCAGTATTCTAGATCTTTAGATATCAAGAAAGCTTAGAAAGCATTTAATCTTATATATTTGTTTTGTAGATTAAGAAGCAATATCCTGAGTTACATCTTTCTCTGATAGAAATTTTGTCTTGGGAAAAGCTTTGACCAGATCGTAGTGACAGAAATGAGAGGCTGGGCCAGTCTTTGGGTAAGCAGCCACAACCTATCAACTAACCAGTTGTATTTTTGTAATTTCTGTTAACGCTAAGGTGTTAATGTTAAGGTGTCATTGCAATTACTCTGTGTCCCATGTGGCTTCAGTAGTGAGTAATTTATTTATTATCTATTCTTCAATTGCCCTATTTCTCCATTGCATCCAAAAGTAATTTTACATATATATATCTATATTATGTATGAATATATCTTCCTTCTCTTTTTCTCATTATCCTCATTCATCATAGACTCTATATGTTGAGATATACCATAAAAGATGACAGGCATAAGATGCAGACTAAAGTTTGAGAGGGACTATTATCTACCATAAAGCAGAAATAAAGAAGACAGAATGTCTGCAAGGAGAAGGTATCACTTAAGTGCTTTAATTACTTATAAGACAATGTAGAAAGCCAAAGGAACAACATCCCCATCCTAACAATAAGCAAAAGCCAGATATTCTACAAAATCATATCTTTCTTGAACCTATCAGAGTTGAGTTTGTGAGGCAACTAGGTAAACTGAATTCCACAGAGTGACAAGCTCTTGCAAAGAAATGGGACACACAAGTTGTTTCAATTTTTTCACAGTAAAGAAAGAAGACAGGGCCTCCATTAGAGTATATGAAAACAAAACTAATATTTTACCAAATTCTTAAAGGACTAGTGTGGATAAGTGTGACATTTTAGCATCCTTGAGAGTCCCAGACACAAACAGTATCTTTACTCACTTCCAAACTCTTTTCCATAGACTTCTACTACATGGTCATGAGAAAGATTGTGGGGGTTGGGGAGGGGCAGATCAGTAGAAGTGAGAGAGCTTCTCTTGGTTGCACTCCGATGAAATCCTGCTTACTTCCTGGACACTTTTCTCACACAAAACAAAAGTCTTAAGCCACTGTGGTGGGACAAGAAACTCTCCCCTGGAATTCAGCCAAAGATTCACTGCTTCTGGAGAAGCGGTAGACATGAAAGACATCATCCCCTATAGGATAGAAGCTATCGTTATAGAGGAGTTGAGTCAATTTAGTTAGTAGATGAGGATAAATATTTTTACCTCAGTCTCTACTGCACTACACTCAATGTCCAGGATTCAATAAAAAATTACTAGACACACAACCTCAAGAGGAAACAGTTTCTAGAAGGAAAGCTGTTGACAGAACTAGACTCAGAGATGATACAGATGTTGGAAAATTTATACAGAGATTCTAATAAAACTATGATTAATAAGTTTAAGGATCTAGTGGAAAGGGTAGATGACATATGTGAAAATGTAGGGAATTTCAGGAGAGATGAAAACCACAGAAAAGGATTCAATAGATATACTAGAAAAAAATATCACACATGAAGAATTCCTTTGATGGCTTATCAACAGATGGTACACACCTAAGGAAACAATCAGTGAACATGAAGATAGATCATTAGAAATTATCCAGAGTGAAAAACAGAGAACAACAAAAGTGGAGTTAAAAAACCGAGCAGGGTATCCAAGAATTTTGGCACAATATAAAATGGTCCCATTTATGTGTAATTGGAGTCCTGGAAAGAGGAAGGAGAGTGAGAACTACAGAGAAGGAAATTTTGAAGATACAAAGTTGAATATGTTCCAAAGTTAAGACAAAAGACCTTAAATTCAAGAGGACAAATAGGATAAAACACAGACACGTGCCCAGGTGGACTTCATATTCAAACTGCTAAAAGACTAAGATAAAATCTTGAAGGCAGCCAGAGGGAAAAGAAATCTTGCAGAGAAACAAAGATCAAAATTACAGCAGACTTCTCATCAGAAACTGTACAAGTTGCAAGACAATGTACGAACATCTTTAAAATACTGAAATAAAGAGACTATCAACTCAGAATTCTATACCTAGAGAAAATTAAGGAGAAATAAAGATGTTTCAGTAAACACAAGTGAGAGAATTCTTTGCAAGCAGACCTGTGCTACAAGAACATTAAAGGAAGTTGTTTAGTCAGAGGCAGTATAATACCAGATGGAAATCTGGATCTACACGAAGAAATAAGGAACATCAAATATGGGGGAAATGTTGGTAAGTATAAAGAAACTTCTTTATTTTTAATCTGTCTCTATATATAATTGACTATGTAAAGCAAGGATCAACAAATTATAGTCCATCAGCTGAATTTGACCCATGGCCTGTTTATGTATAGCCTGTGAGTCGAACTGGTTTTTACATTTTTAAAGGATTGTAAAAAGAATATATGACAGAAACCATATGTGACCCAAAAAGCGTGAAATATTCACTAGCTGGCCTTTAAAAAAAAATGTTTGCCATCCTCTACTCTAAAAATAGTAGCAATATATTGTAACATTTAAACATATGTAGAAGTAAATCGTTATAACAGCACAAAGAATGGGGAGGATGAAATGGAACTATACTGTCGTAAATTTCTAACACTGTACATCCCAAGTGATATGATGTTTTTGGAGGAAAACTGTTATAAGCTAAGTATATATATTATGAATTCTAAAGCAATCACTACATTTTTAAAAAGGCAAATTATTAAGCAAATAGTGGAAATAGAATGGAACCGTAAATGAATACTCAGTTAAATCAACAGAAAACTATAATATGAGGTGAGGGGAGAACAGACAAAGAAAACTAATTGCAAAATGGTAGATGTAAACCAACCTTAGTCACAGACAACATGATCATCTATGTAGAAAATCTCAAAGAATCTACAAAACTGAGTTCAGCAAATTCATAGGACAATATACAAAAACTAATTATGTTTCTATTTCTCCATAGTAGCAATGAAAAAATTTAAATTTTAAAAAATACCATCTACAGTAGCATCAAAAACCATGAAATAAGAGGGATAGATTTAACAAAACATGCTGGATTTTTACACTGAAAAATACAAGATATTGCTGAGGGAAATTAAAGAAGATCAAACCAAATATAGAGATATACTATATTTATTGATTGGAATATTAAATATTATTAAGATGTCAAATCTCCCCAGATTTACCTATAGATTTAGTGCAACTCCAATAGTTCCAGCAGACTATTTAAACATGGAAATTGACAAATTCCTGTGGAAAGCAAGGGAAAAGAACAAAGCTGGAGGGCTTATACCAGTTGATTTCAAGACTCACTATAAAGCTGTAGTAAGCGAAACAGTTTGGTATTTGCATGCAATTAGATCTGCAGATCAATGGAACAGAATAAAGTACAGAAAGAGACCCACATGTATATGGTCAATTGATAATTGACAAAGGTGCCAAGTTGATTCAAATGGGAAAAGGATAACTTTTCAACAAATTATGCTGAAACATCTGGGCACCCATATGCAAAAAAAAGCAAGGGAGGGAACGGAAGAAAAAAACATAAACCTTGACCCATACTTTGTACCTATACAAAAATTTTCTCAAAATGAATTAAGAGCTAACTATAAAATCTATAGAGAAATATATGAAAGAAAATCTTTGTGACCTTTATTAGGCAAAGATTTCCTTAAAAGGAAACAAAGACACTAGCCATCAAAGAAAAACAGTGATGACTTGGATTTTATCAAAGTTTTTAGAAACTTGCTCTTCAAAATGTTAAAAGAAAAAAGACAAATTATAAACTGAGAGAAAATCTTTCAAAACATGTAGCTGATGAAGGACTTCTATCCAGAGTGTATAAAATGTCTTACAACTCAATAATAAAAAGACAAAAAAAAAAACCCAAATTTTAAAACGGGAGAAAGATTTGAACAGACATTTCATCAACATAGATATTCAGATGGCAAATAAGCATAGGAAAAGGTGTTCAACATTGTTAGTCCTTAGGGAACTGTCAATTAAAACCCACAGTAAGCGCCACTGCTACATCTAATAAAATGTCTGACATATTTTTTCAAACCATGACGATCCTAACTGCTGGAAGGAGGCAGAAAATCTGAAACTGCGATACATTGCCGATGGAAATGTAAAATGGTACATCCATTTTGGAAAACAATTTGTTAGTTGTAAAGTTGAACACACATTTTAACAGATGACCTAGAAATCCCACTTCTCAGTATTTACACAAAAGATGTGAAAACCTGGAAAAGGCAAAACTATAGGGACAGAAATCAGATCAATGGTTGCCAGAAGCTGGAAGTGGGAGGAGGAGATTGTATACGGGCATGAGGAACTTTCAGGGGTGGTGGAAATATTCTTTACCGATCAATACATTTGTCAAAACTTGTGGAACTGTACACTTAAAAAGGGTGAATTTTATCTGCCTTAAAGAAGGCAGAAATCCTGCCATTTGTGATAACATGGATGAATCTGGAGGATATTATACTAAGTGAAATATGCCAGACACAAAAAGACGAATATTACATGATCCGACTTATATATGGAATCTTTAAAAAAAAGCCCCAAATGTCAAACTCGTAGTAACAGAGAGTAGAATAGTGGTTACCAGAGACTGAGGGTGTGGGGGAAAAGGGGAGATATTGATCAAAGGGTACAAACTTTCAATTATAAGATGAATGGAGACCTAATGTACAGCATGGTGACTATAGTTAATAATAATGTATTGTATACTTGAAATTTGCTGAAAGAGTAGATATCAAGTGTTCTCACCACACACACATACAAAAATGGTAACTATGGGAGGTGATGAATATGTTAGTTTGATTGTGGTAATCATTTCACAACATATACAGATATCAAAACATGTGCATGTTAAATATATACAGTTTTTGTCAAAAATAAAAATCAAAAAAAGGATGAATTTTACTGTATGCAAATTATTGTCTCGGCTGTTTTTTTTTTTTTTACTAAAAAGGGACAATATAACAGGATAGTGACATTTAGCTAAAAACTTGATATAAAAAATTGACTATTGAAATTTTGACCGTCATCATCAGAGTAAGAAAACATGCTGCATAATTTCTAATCTGTAAACTTGGATACTGTTTTTCAACTCTGGCTTATAATATTCAGTGCTATCACCTCAAGTATTATAAAAGTATCATACATAGGTCTTGCTTTTGTAATTTCATATAGTCTGTATTATGATTGGAGATGCCTCTATCACTCGGTGATACTGCTATTTCCAGCCTCAGACATAGTGGGATCTCTCTTTTGATAGACTGTACTTCTTTAGGAATTTGTATCCCTGAACCACTGTTACAAGTGGCTCCTATTATGTCTATTTACGTAACAGGTTTCTTTTGCATTTTAAATGTTGATTAGCCATAATTAATTATATTTATAATACAGTAATAACAGCTAATATTTATTGACCATCTCTGTGTTTTAAGTGCTTTTTTGTTCTTCTATATCTTTGCTGACTTTCGCTCTACTTCTTCTATTTATATGTTAGATAAGAGTGTGAAAATCATCAATTTATACTTATGGATTTGTCTGTTTCTCCTTTCAGGCCTATCAATTTTTCCATCCTGCATTTTGAGGCTCTGTTATTAGTACCTTTATATTTAGGATTTGTATGACTTCTTGATGAATTTGGTCTTTTGTCATTACGAAATGTCCCTCTATTTCCGGTGATGTTCTTTATTTTGGTGTCATTTTGTCTGATGATTAATATAGCCATGCCAGTTTTCTCATAATTCGTCTACCAGTGTCATATTTTTTCCAGCCCTTTACTTTTAACCTGTCTTTGTATTTAAATTAGATTTGTTGCATACAGCATATAATTCGATTTTGCTTTTGTACTCATTCTGAGAGTCTCTGACTTTTAATTGTTTAACCATTTACTTTTAATTTTGCATTTCATTTAATTTACATTATTAATGTAGACGGTTTAAATAAACTATCTTGTAATTTGTTTTCTCTTTGTATTGTCTGTTTTTTTCTCTTTTTTCCAGCATTGTTTGGGGCTACTTGAATATTTCTATTTTATTTCCTCTGTTGTCTCATTAGCCAAACTTGTATGTTTAATCTTTTTAGTGATGGCTCTAGGGCTACAATATGCAGTAGACTGCTAGGAAATAATAGTTTGCCACTTCTGGTATAATAGAGCTGTCCTGTGACAGTATGCTTCCATCTCCCCTTTCTGACCGTTGTACCACCATCATCAAGCATTGCACTTCCACACAGTTACAAACGCCACAACACAATGCTAGTATTTTCACTTTAAACTAGGGGTCAGAAAGCATTTTGTATAAATGTCCAGATAGTAAATATTTTTGTCTTGGTGAGCCATATGGTTGCAACTCAGCCATCTGCCATATACAATATGTAAAAGAATGAGCTTAGCTATTTTCCAGTGAAACTTTATTTTCTAGAACAGGGGCAGATTTAACTTGGGCCATGCTTTGCTCTAAATAGTCAATTGTCTTCTGAAGAGGTAAAAAATAAGAAAAAAAAATGTATATTATCTACATTTTAAACTATTTTTTGTACTCTCCATTTTTTCCTGCAGATCCATGTTTCCATCTGCTATCATTTTTCTTCTTCTGAAGAACTTGTTTGAAGGATTTTTTTTTTACTTTAGATCTTCTGAGAATGGAATTCTTTAGCTTTAGTTTATCTGCAAATGTCTTTATTTCACTTTCATATTTAAAAGTTATTTTTTTAGGGGTGGGATAAGGAAGGGGTGGCCCTGAGTCAACATCTGTTGCCAATTTTCAGCTCTTTGCCTAAGGAAGACTATCACCGAGCCTACATCTGTAGCAATCTTCCTCCATCCTGCATGTGGGACACTGTGACAGCATGGCCTGATGAGTGGTGCATAGATCAGCGCCCAGGATGTGAACCAGCAAACCCTGGGCCACCAAAGTATAGCATGCAAACTTAACCACTATGCCACTGGGCCAGCCCCTAAAGGTTATTTTTGCCAGATATATAAATCTAAATTTACAGGATTCTCCCTGCCCCAGCACATTAAAGATATTCCATTTTTTATAGTTTCATTGATTTTGAAGAGAATTGTTAGGAATTGTTACTGTCTTTATTTATTTGTCTATAATGTATCTTCTCTTTCCTTTAGCTACTTTTTGGATTTTCTTATTATTGCTGTTTTCAACAACTTGATTATGTTTTGCCTTGATATGGTTTTCTTTGTTATCTTGCTTAGGTTTATTGAGCTTCTTGGATCTGTGGCTTTACGCTTTTCACCAACTATGGAAAATTTTCAGCTAATAGTCCTACAAACATATTTTTATGCCCCTTTCCCTTTTCCAGGGATTCTAATTGCACGTATGTTGGATCAGTTGATATTGTCCAATTGTCATTGAGACACTCTTCATTTTTTCTCATTTCTTTTTTCTCCTTGTGCTTCAGTTTGGATAGTTTCTATTGCTGTCACTCTTCAGTCACTCTGCTTTTAAACCCATCTAGTGAATTTTTTATTTTTATTTATTTATTTATTCTATTTTTTTTTTTTTTGACGGAGATTAGCCCTGAGCTAACATCTGCCACCAATCCTCTTCTTTTTGCTGAGGAAGATTGGCCCTGAGCTAACATCTGTGCCCATCTTCCTCTGTTTTATATGTGGGACACCTGATACAGCATGGCTTGATAAGCGGTCCATAGATCCAAACCCAGGATCCGAACTGGTGAACCCTGGGCCACTGAAGTGAAGTGTGTGAACTTAACCGTTACACCACTGGGCTGGCCCTGTGAATTTTTTGTTTTGAATATTGTATTTTTCAACTCTAGAATTTCTATTTGGTTTCTTTTTATATCTTCCATTTCCCTCCTCATTATGTTCATGTTTCCTCTTTAAGTGTCTGAACACATTAATAATAGCTGTTTTAAAGTTCATGTATTGCCATCATCTCTGTTGTTTCTAGGTCTTTTTCTACTGACTGATTTTTCTCCAGGTGTTAATTCGCATTTTCCTGTTTCTTTGCGTATCTAGTTTTTTGTTTTTTGTTTCTTGAATTGGGTGAGTATTATACTATTGAGGCTGGATTTTGTTGCCTTCTGCTAAAGTGCATTAAACATGTGTTATCAGGCAGCTAAATTACTTATGGATCAGTTTGGTACTTTTGAGGCTTGTTTTCAAAAGCTATTTTGGTCAGTTTAAAGTAGGCTTTACTCAAGAGGTAAATTTAGCCCTACTGCTAGCTAAGGCATGATTCTTCTGAGCGCTTTACTGAATGTCCTTTATGGTCAACAAGTCTCTCCATGCTAGCTGGTCAGAATTTGGATATGTTCCAATCTTGTGTGAGCTCTGAGAATTGTTGAGTTTACAGTTTCCTGGTAGTTCTTTTCCTGATCCTATAAAGTTTCACCCTACACATATGCAGCTTAGTATTTGGCCAAAGACTCTAGGGCAAAAAATGTGGGCCAGTGCCGTGGGAGTCTTCAATATCTTTCGGAGTCTGTAAGTTTAAAACTACTTTATAATAATACCAGGACCCATGAGTTCAATTTTTATAATTATACTAATATGTTTTTTGCCTTTCTGCTCTTGTTCACTCAGTAGTGTACAGTAGAGTTTTCCAGAAGCTCTATGACATGTGATTTTGCAACAAATTGATCTCAGAAGCAGATATGACAATCTAAATGTCTTCTCTTAAGCCAGAAAATAAAGAGAATTACAAAAAAAGTAAAACAATGCTACTATTCTCACTATTTTTTATTTTCATAAAATAGTTATTTTTCATAAAAAATGTTACATATGGCTTTAATGTTTAAATGAATTGATAAAAATATTACAAATACTTTAGAAATTTATTTTCTAATTTCTAATAAATCAAATATTGATAGATATAATGCACATAAATAAAATCTCTTTGAAATCCTCAATTTTTAAGAGAGTAAAGGGATTCTGAGACCAAAAGGTTTGAGAACCTCTGCTCTAGGGAACCACTAGGCAGCTTTCTGGATTTCTTTCTCATTGGATCTCCCTCTTCTTGGGTACCCTGCATAAATTCCAGGCACTTTGGCTTCCCTACGCTTTTGTTTCTGTTTCCTCAACTACATGAAACTGCCATGCTCTGCTTACTTCCCACTCCCTAGGGTATGGTCTGGAAAGTGCCTCCAGACAGGAAGCTGGGGTGATTGTGGGGCTTGCCTTGTTTATTTCCTTCTTTTGGGGATCATAATCCTGTGCTGCCATTTGTCCAATGTCTAAAACCAGTTGTTTCATATATTTTGTCCTGTTTTTCCACAATCAGCCAGGTTATGGTAATGGTTATGGCAGGTTATGGTTAAGCCAGAATCTGAGCCCTGGCCATCTAAGTTCAGAGACTTAAAGTCTATAGTACAGTGTCTTCCATTGATTAAAATAATATCAATCGAGTGCATATTATATGCTAGGCACAGTCTAAACAGCAGGGAACACAGCAGTAAACAAAATAGACAAAATTCCTGTCCTCATGTAGTTGATATCCTAGTAAGGAGAGAAGAGAAATAAATTAGGTAAGTAAATCATATTTCTGTTAGATAAATACTCTAGAGAAAAAGAAAGCAAGAAAGAAGGGTGTGGAATAATGCTGAGATAGAGAGTATTGTCAATATAAACTAGAGTATGAAGGAAAGACTTCATTGAGAAGGTGACATGGAAGGAGGTGAAGAGTAAACCATTATAATATCTAATGGTATAACAAGAGGAGGGCATGACATATGCAAAGGCCATGAAGCAGGAGTGTGCCTGGCAAGTTTGAGGAAGCCAGCATGCAGGAGTAGAGTACGCAAGGGAGAGAGCAGTAGTAGTTGAGATCATTGAAGTAATGGAGGGCTTGAGTGTATAGAGCCCTGTAAAATCTTTGTTTTTCACTCTGAATGAGATGAAACCTCATTGGAGGTTTTTAAGCAGAAGAGTGACATGAACAGATTTCTTTGGCTATTAGGCTAAAAAATACACTGTAGAAAGGGAAAGGTGGGACCAGAGAGACCAGTTAGGTGGCTATTGCGCTAATCTAGGCAAACTCTGATAAAGGCAACGGAGATAGTGAAAAGTGGCTTGTTTTCTTCTTAATAACAGTAGCAATAATAATCATCTGTATGACAGTTACATTATTTTTGTTGTCATTTGTATTAAATTCTTTAAATTTTACTTCCCTTCTCATATATCATTTATCAATAATTAAGATAGTTTTTGAAATCCTTTATGTCATGTGTTCTCTCTTTCTTAATATTTTATAAATTTGGTGTATTTGAAAATAAATGGTCACACACAAACACTTAATCACATACTGGTGCTCACTTTATACATAGGCTATTTTGGCTGATACACTCACCCATGGAATCTATTGTTGATTGTTTGCAAATATTGCCTGAGGATCCATATATTTCTCTGAGGATTAACTATATAAAACACAGCTTTTCCTTTCTTACCATGTGTACATGGGAATTATCTGCCTTAAAGCAATAGCTTTCTCTGAGACCCTGTTGGAAATGAGACGGCTCCTTCTGTTTCATTTTACAGAGAGAAACCTGACATTGGTGGTCGTTCTTCAGAAACAATAGCTTTATCCTGATACCTAATTTTTTCTAGGAACAAACAAGCAAGTACAGCCTTGCCTTAAAGGGCAAAATGTAGAAAACAAAGAAAAAAGACATCTATGGTCTTCAGTTGTCTATGGACATTTGGCTTATCTAATTGTTAACAATTGACTTTGAGAGCTCACAGTAACAGCCCCCAGAATTCGTTTTAGTTTGAGCTTTTTATTTTCAGAGAAGTGAATTTATCTTTGTCAGATTGACTTGAAAACCCTTAAGACACAAGAAATTGATTCTCAAACCTACTAATTTACCGTTTTCATTAACACATCTCCTTTCATAATGGATCTTTATACCTTGAGTCCAAGATGTTAAAAGAGCTGGTTTTCAATCCTGTAACTCATCCTAGGTTTATTTTTTGAGACTACACACAAGTGAATATTAGTTGCCCTTGTGATTCGGAAATGTGGAAATACAGAAACTGAGTCCTAATAAATTCCTTCAGAACACTACCAAATAGCAACAACTTTTAGCTGTTACTTTCTGCAATAGACTTTTGATTTATAAGATTATTGATAGAGATCTTAACGTTGTGGTTTGTTACTGTTTGCGTCACAAAGTAACACCCTCCTAATCTTTGACCTTGATTTTTTTTTAAATGCTGTTAGATTTGCCTTGTTAAATTTTGCATTGACTAAATGAACTTAATCATACTTACTCTTCCCCCCACTGAAAATTAAAGGAGACTACAAATAACATCTATAACAAAATACAATTGCCAGACTGAAAACATCCTAGGATTCTGACTCCTCGTAACAGAAGGATTGAAGAGTGCACTCTCTCGCTCTATGTTATCAATCAAGAAAATATCCCAGTTTCCCTTTAATAACATATTAGGAATCTAACATCCATTCATTTGTTTAGAGTGTTTCAAAACCTATTTATTTTTTTCTTGAAGTAACAATTTCTGAAACTTTGTTATGTCAAGTTATCCTCTGTTTGATTTCATCATATGTGTTCTAGGATTATCACTCCCAAGCTTCAAGAAATGCCCCTAATTCTAGTATTTGGTAAATCAGTCTCATCCCATCTGGAACCTTTATTATTCTCAGCTTCCCATACTGAAGCATCATAATCATTTCAAGTTTGTCTCCCCATTCCCTAACCCTATTTTGTGACCTTTAATGTTATTTTTATAAGGTTCCAGATCTATGCATAGAATATCAAGCATGAATGTACCATAGTTTATGTAAGAAGCCACTTTATGGATTTGTTCCTATTTATAGTGTGCCTTTTCAATGGTGCCAGCATTGTATTTTTCATTACAATTTTGGCTGCCGAGACCTACTGTGCCACACTCTTGAGGGAATGCTTAGTAACCACTTAAGAAGAAAAGCACTTATTAACATAATGGATCATTTTTTGGCCTCTAAAGGTCAAATCACCTTAGCTTTAGTTAATATTTCTTTAGTTTTGTTTCTGACGTTAATTTTTTATCTCCTCAGCCTCTATATTTCAGTTCTGACAGAAGTTTACTTTGAATTTTTAAATTTTTTACTTTATTTAACCAATTGAGCTAATTTTCCAGATAAGACATTTAAAATAGCATTGTAACTATATACATACTCATTCATACCTAAGGCACACAAAGTAAATTGAATTTCCTTGATGCACCCATCTTAGGAAAACTGTGGAAGAGAAAATTTCAGGGAACAGTGGCTTTTGTTGTTTTGCAAAGTGATGTGCCTTCATATATGGATAGCCTTATTTCTACCTGGAAGACAAAGTTATTCCCAACCATAAACCAAACACTGTTTTTAGTTATGTTCAATTACAATACCAACTAAGTGTTGACATTATCCTCTATATCATCCATTTCATTATACAGTGCTGAATTTTGAGATACAAGTAGCTGCTTTTCTGTATTAATGAGAATTGAGGAAATGAGGTAACTTATACACCAAAAATAGTTGAGTTATTCTCTCTTATGAAGAAGCCTCTGAATCATCCTCTACAAAGAAAGCATCTAATGTAATCAAGTGAATTTTCTCTGTGTGATACAATTTCATAGAAATTCAGGTATTACTATGTTTATTTTAAAAATGGTGTGGGGTTATGGGCAGGGACATCAGTGGTTCAATTTTTACAAGCTATCTAGTGCTTTAGAATCTATAGGCACAAAAGATTCCTGATCCATAATTTTATTTGACTCACCATGTATCTGATGTCTAATTTGCAAACAGCAAGTAGACCTTCAAACTCAATTACATAGAAACCAAATGACTGTTTAAATTTGAAGACAGAGAATAGAAAGAAATAGAATTCTAAATTAGTGTATCCAGAACATATAGACGCATGTGACTTTCACCAAGTCAAGAAGAGATGACTTCCTCTGATGTTTAAAATTATGAACACCTTTAGGTCTTGACCAGTCATTCTCATAAAAGATGAAAAATAATTCATCCTCCCAACTATTTAGTGCATGAAAGAATGCCATATTATCAATTTCTCCAAGAAAAAGCCAACATTTCATTAATGGCATCCTATTATCTCAAACTCTAGAATGACTTTGGATCGGCAGATTATATTCTCCATTTCTCTCAGAGAATATATAGACTAAAATTTTATCCACTTAAAGCTTTTCCTCTCTTCACAAAACCATTCCTGTCTTCACAAACTGGATTGAAATATAATTTTACAAGAGAAAAAATTCACAATTTCTAACTGAGAAATGATTTTATGGACAGAAAGAACTCAGAATTCTAATTTTAAACAGGGTTTGGGAAAAGAAGGTTGTGTTATGGAAAGAATATTGGCCTAAGAGATAAGAGGCTCAGTGTTAATTCTGATTCTGTTATTAACTAGCTGTGTGAACTTGGGTGAATCACTTACCCACGTTAAGTCTCAGTTGCCTTCTCTCTAAACTAAGGGGATTAGATTAGGTGATCTGATCTCTACTGTGTATAATTATGTAAGGAAAAGAGGGATATCTCTCTTCAAAATTTTATAGTTTTATTTATCTAGTAAGAAAAGCGTCAGAAGAAAATGAGATGTTATGTGGGTTTCTAGAGCTACCATCTATTGAGAAGTGAGCATCTGTAAAGCCTTGCCCAGGAGTTCTGTGTGCCTTACAGACCCTTCCCCTATATTAGGTGGTGGTGGAAGGATCAGAGCAGAAGTAGACATTTTTTCCACTGAAGGCCTTGAGCATATACAACAGCTTGAGTTGGTATGACATTGCTGGCTACAGTGTCCTATTTTGCTAGTCTGGAAATTCATAGCTAACTTAGGGATTTTATAAAGCATTTGCACTCTCCATTCTTTATCAATCACTGACAGACTCATTGTTTTATAATGTACTTCTCAGCAAGCTGTTTGCAACTCATCGCCTGCCTTGCTTTATAGTCTATAAATATTTAATTCTTTAATAAACTGCTTATATGTAATATAAAATGACTGATGCTATTCTCTCTTCCCTCTTTTAATAGTGCTACTATTTGCAAAACAATTCTTATTCTTTTTTTCTAAATAGCAATATGTTTCATAAATGTTTGACTTTCCTTTTTCTAAGTAGCAATTTATTCTGGGAGGTTGGTAGAATGACAGGCAGGAAAACAGCCCCTTGCTCCTGGGAGTACAATATAACTCCTCCCTCGCCCTCACCCCTACCAAGCTGCAAATTGATGAGGTAAAGTAGATGGACTTTGGAATTGTGGCAGAGAGCAATCACCTGTCTCTCTACAGACCCAGTGTGCAAAACAGCCTTTAAATCTGTAGACTAAATGTATGCTTACAGTGAGCAAATATGGTTCCCTGTTTGCTCTGACATCCTTTGTCTAGGGGAATCATAAAAGATAGTCAGGGATAATATACCAACACCTTAGTGTTCTTCTCGTCTTTATAACTGTGTACTTTATTTTTGAATGCTGGCTGATTTGCTTTCTGTGCCATGAAATGATTTCAATATTTAATGACTCATTCTTTAAATCTGGTAAGTCAGACATTTATTGAGTGCTTATTGTATGCCCTGCACAGCTGTTAGGATGTTTTCAAGCAAGCTACTATTATTTTTCTATGATATTGCAATATAATTTATGAACCCCTAAAAATCATGAACTCCCTAGGGGGAGGACAGGGAGGATGAATTGGGGAATGCCAGAACAAATAATGTTTCTTCAGTGCCTACCACTAATCAGGTACATGTATTATCCCATGGCACGAACTCAGTTCTGCATTTCTTTAGCACACTGCCTTTAGCTTAGCGTGCATTCTAAATTTTCTACTAGAACCCAGTATATTTGATCTGGAAAAAGCACGAGGAGACTGGGGGTAGAAAATTTGTTTACGAGTTAAGAAATCTAAGATTTATATGCTACTTCCACCATGTATTAGCTATTACTTTAGGCTTATCACCTAGCCTTTCTTATCTATAATATGGGCCTAATAAAAATTATATAGTTTACATAAGCACCTATATAATGGGCCCTCAAATAATGTTAATTTTCTCTCTTAATGTTCCATTCTATCTAAAGAAGAACATCAAGACAAAACCAAAATGAGCAAATGTTGTTAATGCAAAGATGGTATTTTTTTTTAATTTTATGTAAATAAGACATATAATTCAGTTGTTTATATAACAGTAGTGATGGGTTACTTTTAGCAATAAATACTTTAAATTGAGGCCCTTTGTTTAACTGACAGCTCATATTTGTGAGGAGACTCATTAGGGTCTTTTATTCTGGAGCAGAGATATTTTTTTGAATGCAGAACTGTGTAGGTCAAGCATTGATCCTTGTTCTTATAATCCATATGACAAATCTAAGTGAGTTTATACAAGTCAAATTATTCTCTATCTCATGTTCCCTGCACCCCACCCAATTTTATATGATACTATTCCTTATTTCACAGATATTCCATTTTCTTCTTTCATTCAACATTCACATCACGAATGTGCTTCCATTTTCTTCTTCCTAAGAGAAAATTTCCTGTGATGCCCTCGTGTAACTTTCTACCTTATTTAAACATCATAAATTCAAACTTGCATAGGAGTAATCTCAGATTCCTTAACGAGTTCCATTTCCCCTGGTTGTACTGTCTTATTTACTTCTGAAACAGACTTTTACTTCTACCTCTCTTCCTGACTTGATCTGTGATATTTGACTAGTCATTGTCTCATAGCTAATTATTTCCTTTGCATATTAAGTTTTATTGAAATGTTATAGAGGTCAATGAGAATGATAATTTTAATAATAATAGTAACATTGTTATTATTATTATTATTATTATTATTATTGATTGAGTTCCTACTATATACTAGTTCCTACTATATACTATTGCTTTAGGATATATAAATTTTTTCTCTTAATTGTACTCTATTAGGTCAGAATTTCCAATTCAAAGATGAGGAAAATGAAGCATACACAGATTTTAGTAGCTTGCTTAAGGTCACATAGCTAGTAAATAAAACCAGGATTCCAGCCTAGTTCTTACTGACTCCAAAGCCTGTGCTTTGCAATATTGCCTTTTGAGAAGCTCACCAAAAAAAGTGCTGTTTTTATATTGTAAAATGATAGGCATAGTTTCTTTTTCCATTTTAAAAGTGCCTGTATTCATCAAAAAAAAATTAATATCAGTTCATATTCTTGTGAAGCCTTTCTTTGAAAAGAAACAGTGTATATGAAAGTGCTTTGTACATTGTAGAGTCCTAGACAAATGTAAGGTATAATAATAGTAGTGAATTCAAAGCATTTTTATTATAACCTTGTCAATAGTAATGGCAATTTTATCCCAAATATAGGTATATCTTGCTCTGTGTAATAAAAGGTTTTCTGAAAAGTTATAAGTAATTTTTTAAATTTCAAAAACATAATACTATTAAATGTCTGAAAGAGCCTAGTATTTGTAGGTGGAGCTTATAACAAAGTAAAGAATTAATTTGTAATGTGACAGATTGCCTAATTATCTGTTTTGAATCTTAAATATTTTAGCATTAAATTTTTAAAAGAGGACACTCTTAAATAATATTGACTGACACTACAATCTCATGAAATAATTGCCAAAAAGACAACAGGTGAAAGCTTCTAACTTATTTGTGAGGTCAGAAACCATCATAATTAGAGCTACACATTATGGAATTCCTGGGTTTATGTTAATAGAAAGTCTGAAGTATTATCCCTACACATTGATGTCCACTAAAATATAGACAACCAGACACATTTCATTAGAAAAATATTTAAGTCTCCATCTATAAATCAGTTCATATATTTCACATATGCAGTGAACACAAATACATCCACAATACTCAAATTTGAAAGATATTATGAGAGGACATGTGATATTTCTGTATTATCTCTCATTCATTTTCAGACAACATAATATCTGATTCTATTAAAATAGTATTTTTCTATTTTTTTCTAAAAACTGAAAAGAAACTTTTAAGTCTTCTTTGATACTTAATATAGGACATCCTTCACTTTATAAATCTAAATTCTTATGCTGCATTCATTAAGTTTATTATCCATTTATTTTAACCTTCTGGAAACCTATTTCTACTTCATGCAAAGTTATGAAATACATGGTATTATGTATGTGTTTATCTGCACACATAAAGAAGCACATATAAGCATTGTGATAGTGAGTTAAAAGACATGTTGTTAATCCCTAAGCCGGCCATTTGGTTACAGTCTCTTTCATGACCAAAAACTGCATTCCTGACTCTAGACATAGCACTCATGATTGACTATTATGTCAGTAGGGGCAGAATTGAGTGGAAACATGGTAGAAAACATCTGGGTAAAAATAGAGATCAGAAGTAATTGCTTAGGTAGTTATTCTACAATTTGCTTGGGGAAATAAAGAATATATACTGAGCAATCCTGATTCAGATCCTAAAAAATGAACAAAATCATGATATAATGATCATATAGAATCAGCTATTCAAATGCATACTCAAAGTCTCATTCTTCTAAAAGTAGAATTTCTGATAGGTTCATGGTTTGCTTTGCTAATAATTTGCATCCTCAGTAGATGGAAGAAATGATAGGAAAACTAATTATATGAATCTAATTTTGATTAGTAAGTGAGAACTTCTCAGAAAGGTAGAAAAAAATTAGAACCCTGGAAGAAAGTAGTCATTTAATCTTAGAGATTAAAATAGCCAGGAATGGTGAATATTGGGCATAATCAGACATATGCCCTATAGCTACCTGTCCAATAAGTTAGCTCCTTAAATTAAAATTAAATAAAATTGAAGATCCAGTTTTTCATTTGTACTAGCTAGTGGCTACCCTATTGGACATCACATGTCCATCATTGCAGAAAGTTTCTTTTGGACAATGTTATCCTAGACTTCAGAAAGACAGATTTTAAAATATTCAGATTAAGGATAAATATAAGTTTATAGGCATCATTTCTAAAAAGGTAGCTTGAGGAAAATAGAAGGCCCTCCAAAATAACACTGAAATTGCACCTAAGATATATCACATTGTATTGTAATTGGCTTATTGCCTATATTGCAGACAGTCTTTAAGGCAGGAGTGTGTCTGTCTGTTTCACTGTGTCTGGTACATAGTAAGTACATTGGTAGGAACTTAGTGACTAATTGATGAACAAAATAAACTGTCAGGGAAAAAAAGGAGGAAGAAGAACAATGTGATTTCATAGGGATGTTTGATTAAATTTAGATAATAAATGATTGTGTATAAAAGATATAAGGAAGGGCATGTAAGGGAGAGAATTTGGGGGTTATTTCTAGGGAAAAGTAAAGAGAAAGACTTTCTGCACAATTTTGCTGTTCTGTTAAGAAATTACTAGAGGAGAGAGTAGGATGGAGGGAGACAGAGAATGAATTATTCTTCAGATTCTTTTTCTCTATCTTCTCTGTGAATAAGAATGACCTTCAGATAAAAAAGGACAAGAATAATATTGTTAATGGTGATTATAACCCAAGATAAGCTAAAGAGATTAAAAAAGAACTAATTGTTGGAATGCAAGTCTCCTATCCCAGATTTATTACTTTCAAAGGTACTATAAGAATCTGCAGCTGAGCTTGAGGAATTACACATGTTTTTGAGAAAATATTCAGACTGGGAAAGGTGCCAAAAGCTTGAATAAAAGGAAAAATAATTCCCAACTTTCAAAAATGTCTTGTTGATTTTAAAAAGTTATTTAAAAGTTATTTTTCTAAGCACTTGGAAAAGGGAATTTTTGTCACTAGGGATAAATTACAGGTTCACAGAGAACAAATGTCCTCACTTCCTTTTGTGATGGCATTATTTCAGAGGGATTCTATAGTCAGAGTATATCTTGAACTTTCAGTTTTCCTTGCCTCAGATAAGAGGCTAAGAAGCAGAGAAAGGTGTTGAAAGCCAAGTGGAGCTTTCAGCATTCTCACAGTGCGGGAAAAACAAAAATCAGAGTTCAGGTCTGTCAAGGAAATGGGATCTAGGAAATGAGGTGAACCAGATGTAATCTGAGCCTCACAAAGACTGCAATCTAGCTTTAAATCAATTTACTCTCTTATTGGATTGAGGTAAGCTGCCCTTGTTCTGCCCTACTACCTTTTAGATGATAGGGTACATTTTTTTCAGAGGAAGATAACACCATTCAGAGCCTCTAAAATTTTCACACACACTATCTGTCATCCATTCAGTGCTTTCAGGAATATCAAGAAATAGGACCAAAGAGAGAGAGAAAAAAAAGCAGACAGTAGAAACAGACCCACAGTGAACCACATATTGGAGTTATTAGCAATAGCTCTTTAACTCCAAAATGGTAATATTTTGGAGAACAAAAGAACTGCGACTCACAAAAAAGAATTAAATGAATATTCTAGAACTGAAAAATACAATAATTGAAATTAAGGCACCTACAAGTAGGTTTAACAGCAAACTGGAAACAGATGAAGAAAGGATTATTCTATGATAGATCATTAAAAAATATTCAAGTCTAAGTATGAAGAGATTAAAGAATGGAAAATAAACAGCATAAAATACATATGAGACATATTGAAAATATCTAACATATGAGTAATTGGAGTCCTACAAAGAAAAGAGAGATTGTAATAAAAGTAATATTCAAATGGATAACAATTAACAGTTTCCAAAAGGGAGGAAAGATACCAAACCACAGCTATATCCCAAGCAGGATAAACACAAAGCAGAGCACACCTAAGCATATCAGTAAAACTTCTGAAAATGAAGATGAAGAGAAAATCTTAAATGAAGGTAAACAAAGACATACTATTTCATAGAAGCAACCATAAGACTGACAGCTAACTTTACAGCAGAAATGGTAGAGGCCAAAAGCCAATGGAACAACATCTTCAAAATGCTGAAAGAAAATAACTACCAATCCTAGAATTCTATACTCAGTGAAAATATCCTTCAAACTGAAGATGAAATAACTTTAGAGACAAACAAAAACTGAGAGAATGTAACAGCAGCAACCTTACCTAAAAGAAATGAGTTCTTAATGTAGAAGAAAAATGATCCCAGAAGGAAACATGGAAATGGAGGAAAGAACAAAGAGCAATGCACAAGGTATATATGCTGGTAAGTCTGAATGAATCTTGACTACACAATAAAGAATGAAAATATCTTGTGAGGTTTAAAATATATGAACAATAAAATGCATGTTAATAACATAAAAAGTGGGAGGGGGTAAACAAAATGAGACTAAGTTTCCAGTATTTGGGAAGTAGTAAAAGTATTAATTTGTAATAAATAGACGAGGAAGTCAGGGATGCATATTGTAATATTTAGAATAACACATAATGGTAAAATTTATTAGTAAAAACTAATAGAAGAAAATGGAATAAGAAAAATACTTGATTAATCTCAAGAAATACAAAAAAGGAGTGAAAACATAAATCAGAACAAATAGGAAACAAATGATGTGATATGTATATAACTTAAAATATATCAGTGATTACATTAAATATGAATTGACTTAATTCTTCAGTTAAAAGAAAAAATTTGTCAGATTGGATAAAAGATAAAATCCACTAAAAAACAGAAAAAGTTGAAAGTAATAAGATAAAAAGTAGTCCAGGTAACTGTATTAATGTTAGACAAAGTAGATTTTAAGGCAAGAGATAAAAATGTATATGGTATAGTTTTAAAGGGTCAGTCCAATAGAATATAATCATTCTTTGTCGTTGTTTTTTAAGATTGGCCCTGAGCTAACATCTGTTGCCAATCTTCCTCTTTTTTTTTTCTCCCCAAAGCCTCCCAGTACATAGTTGCATATCCTAGTTGTATGTTCTTCTAGTTCCTCTGTGTGGGACGCTGCCTCAGCATGGCTTGATGAGTGGTGCTAGGTCTGTGCCCAGGATCTGAACTGGCTGAAGCAGAGCATAAACTTAACCACTTGGGCACAGGGCCGGCCCCGATAATCGCTCTTGATTTGTGTGCATTTACTAACATAGCTACAAAATATAAGAAGCAACAATTGACAAAACTAAAAAATTATGTACACAGATTCACATCATAGTATAAGATTTTACACACCTCTCTTCTGGTAACCAATAAAATAAGTACACAAGCAGATAAAAAAATCAGTAAGAATATAGGTGAACTAAACAACATAATTATCCGACGTAACTTATATATAAAACACTGCACCTAACAATGGAAGGATTCATTCTTTTCAAGTGGACATTTACCAAAACTGACCAGTAAACAAGTCTCAAAAACAGTCAAAAGATTTAAATCATTCAGAGTAGACTATGACGACAGAGATCTGGAAAGCAGTAACAAGAGACTAAAAATCATTAACAATAAGTTAATTTAAAAAATTTTTATCACAAATGAAAGAGGGGACATTACTAAAGTTTTGGCAGACAAAAATAGGATAATAACAGGATATTATGAACAACTTTGTTCCAATAAATTTGATAACTAAGATGAATGGACAAATTCCTTGAAAAACAGCTTACCAAAATTGATACAAGATATTGAAAATCTTAATAGTCCTAGATCATTTTCTTAAAAATAGAATTTATAATTGAAAAATTGCCCACAATTTTTAGGCTTGATAGCTTCACTGGGATATTCTATCCAACATTTAAGGACAAAATAATAACAATCTTACACAAACTTTTTCAGAGTATGGAGGGGGGGACACTCTCCAACTCATTCCATAAAGCCAGCAAGACCCCAATAACAATATCAAACATAGTCATTCAAGAAAAGAAAACTATAGACCAATATCTCTCATGAAAAAGGATTCAAAAATCCTTAACAAAATATTAGCAGGTCCAAATATTGCAATATATAAAAAGATAAATACATCATAACTAGGTGGGATTTGTCACCAGACTGCAAGATTGGTTTAAATATGAAAATCAGTCATTGCAATTCACCATGCCAACAACTTTGAGCTGTTACTTGTTTCACTAGAGGTAGAAAAGGCACTTAACAAAATTTAACAACCATTCATGATTTTAAAAAAATTCTTAGCAACTAGTTCTAGCTAGAAACCTCTTCTACTTGATAAAAGACATTTTCCTTAGGGATCAAAGACCGAATTCTTTCTCCGGTAAGTTCAGGAATAAGGCAGTGATGTTCCCTAAGATTGGAAGAAGGCAAGAATGTTCACTCTCACCACTCACCACTTCTATTCAACATTGTACTAGATGTCTTCACCAATGAAATAAGACAAGTTAAAGACAAAAATTAATGGATGTGTTTACTGGAAATGACGTTAAGCTATCTATTCACAGATGAAATTACTGCATTTGCAGAAAATTCTAAAGAATCTTTTTAAAAACTACCATTTGTGTAAAAAAATGGGAGGAGAAAATATATTAATATCTTATTAATATCTGGGTATATTAATATCTGGAAAGATAAACAAGAAACCAGTAACAATGATTACTGATTTGGAGATGAGGTTAGAATCTCGTGGCTAGAAGAAGGGCACGAGGGAGACTTTTTGCTTTTTACATTATTTAAATTATTGATATTTGAAAATAGTTAATAAATTACCTATTCAAAAATATAACTTTAAAAACAAAAAAAGACTGAAAGTTGGCATTGTCCTGTCAGTGTGGTAAATAATGAGCACCCCTCAGTTCCCATAGCCCTCCTCTCAGTTCACATAGCCCTCTATACCAACCATGATAGAACTCTCTTAGACTATAGATATCATGCAACATAATCATCATTTCAGAATTACACATACATTTTTAAAGGAACCCTTTCATGGGTCTATTATGAACTGCATTAATATGAGCTGTAGTTTGACTTTTTAGTATCCATAATTCACAATCTATCCACCATGGATACCTATTTAATGCTTTCTCACTAAACCTTTTACCTGCATTGCTATTTAGTAGTAGTAGTAAAGACTGAATGTTATTTCCTTTTCCTTATTTCTCTCAAATAATAACCAATACACTGAAATAATAATAATAATATACCAACAATAAATTGTAACATTATTTAGTGCTTGTTATGTGCAATTACTGTGCTAAATTCTTTACATGCATTCTTTAAATATTTAATAGCCATAATTCTGTCAACAGAGATGGAATAGATAAGAGGTTAAAGGCCTGATTCAGATTCAGATTAAATAGCAGTTCTCCATATAATGATTAATTCATTGTACTCTGTAGTTCGGTACACTGTCCAATTGAGAATCGTGTATCAGTTGAGAAGTAAGAGTGTGTGTGTGTGTGTTATAAAAGAGACTCATAAGTGAAAGCTTTGGAGATTAATGGGTAAAGAGCAGCAGAATTTAGAACATGCTTACATGCTTGTATATAGAAACCAGTTCCAGGTCAACATTATGCCATCAAGCAAAACTTTGTGCAGGCACACAGACCAGGGTAAACTGTCTTTGTCTTTAGGTAATTTAAACAGAGGTATAAAATTGTTTTAACCTGCATTATTAAAGTAACTTGAACTAGGTCCACCTGACCAAGCGAAGCAATGAAATCTCTTTTTTTCTGAATGCTGCTTCTTGCTTTGGTTTTCTTTATTAATCCTTTGAGGCCATTAGTAATATTCCAAATATTTTATCAGTTCTGAATCTATCTAATAGGCTCATTCACTATTTGTTCATCTCTGTTCATTGTAAACATGCACTAATTCACACTAGTAATTTCAACATTCTGAGAATATTAGAGAATCAGAGTAATCTTTACCCTGAAAATTAACCGGCATGAATATTATCAGGCCTGCTTAAGCACCCAGATGATTCCATCTGCTCTTTAGCACATATACTATGATAGCACCAAAAATTCCCTCTGTCACAAATACCTGGACAAGGAGGCACTCTACTGCATCCCCAGATTAGTAGCTGTGCTTTTGGCATCCAAGCTGTAAACAGCTGGCGGGGGACAGGCACCAAGCTGCCGCTGCTTTCCTCAGCCTCAGACCTAGAAAGGCCTGTCTCGGTGCTCATCTTGGTAAACCCTAATAGCTCTCTGCAACAGGAGCTCCCGTCTGGGACTAATGAAGCAAAGATCATTTCTGAAAATCTCCTGTACTATAAAATATTATGCTGTGGCTCTGAATATACTCCTCTTCGTATATTCTCTCTTCTCCCCCTCCCTTCCATATCCATGCCCTTGTTTAGTTCCAGTTTCCATTAGAAATGATATTTGGGCAGCAAATTTCACAGATTGGATCCATCTCGATGCTGCCATGCAAAGAAAACACATCTGTCTGACTCTTCATTTAAAATAAGGAAAAAATTGAAATAGCAAAATGCTGTAGTCGCTCTGAGCTATTTCCTAATGAACTAGTTTGTCCCATGAGCTGTAGTGAGGAGCTTCTTCTCCTCGGTAAGAACTCTTTATGCATATTAATAGTATGCATGTTTTCCATGTGACTCCTTCTGACTTGCCTTCACCCCATCCTTTGAATTCATTTAAATAAAAATAATTTATGTGGACATTCCTTCAGTCAAGATTTTCTCTCCCCCTTTCTTAAAGACATCCATAATATTTCGTCGATGCTTTGCATCCAAACCAAGTTGTTATGCTTTTGCATATCATTAAGGCTTTATAAAGAACAACAGCGACATCTGCATGTGCCGCAGCGCCAAGGAGATAGGAAAAATACCGAAAACAAACTCCGTGTTGGCCTGGAGGCTGTCAGGCTCTCTGTCTCCCCAGCAGTCCCTGGCACTACCATGGATAGGAGTAATTGTACAGTGTAATCACATCATGCCTCATCTGAATATTCATAGCAGAGACAAAGCTTTGGAGGATAAGGGAAGAGCGGGGATAATTTAAATACAAAACAGCATCTCATTTCCAAATCAAGTTGTGCCAGTTAGATTGTGCACCAGGATTTGATATTAAACCAACATTATTTTACAGTTTGGAAATTGGAAGTGAAGAAGAAGATGGAGGAGAGAAGAGACTCGATAAAGAAAGCGTGACATTATATTCTTCTTCTTGACTGAGGAAAAACAAAACAAGACAACAACAGCGACAGAATAAAAATACTTAAAGTGATATTTGAAGAGTCACCAACAGTGGCTAACCAGCTGCTGTTTTACCAGGAATGAAATAGCCTATTGAGGGAGCTTTAAAAGCTCTCAATTAATATGTTGTGCATGTATTAGATCTACAAAGAACTCACTGTATTCCTTCTCTTCCCACAAATCCCCCCAATACACACATATTCCCTAACCACCACCTCTTTTTCCTGTCGAGTGCAGAGGAAAAGATCAGAGCTACAAAATAATTGACTAATCGCTTCAAAATTGACAACATCCCTCTTCAAAAAGAAAGGACAAAAACAAACACGTACAAAAAGGTGACTGTTCATTAATGAAGGGATAAATTACCGATGGCTTCTTCATTCTCTTTAGTTCATTAACCCCCCAAAAGAAACAAATATAATCCACATGTTAATATTTCTTGTCTTCATTTTCTTTTGTTTTAATATGATGCTCTTTATTTATTTTTTTTAAGTGGTGGTATTTGTAGAAGGCTCTGCCACTGCATTCCCCAAAGAGCTACTAGTTTCAACCCACTGGAGTTTATATTCCTTTAATTGTCTAGTGCAGGAATATTTCTGCTGTTTTAAAAATATACCGCTCTGCAGGAATTAGAAGAATCCAAGGTTGTATCCAACTTCAAAGGTTTCCAAGTCATAATGATTTTAGCAAAAGTAGAAGACACATCATGGAACAAGTCCCTGTTTGAAGATAAGCATCATAGGGACCTTTTTTTCTTCCCTCTCTCCCCAACTTTGTACTTCTCCTGGCTCTGAATGCCCCTCGCTAACACGGTTTAATGATATGCAAATGAAATATGCATAAAACCATTCTACTGTATGATGATTAAACACTGGAGACATTAACAGCGGAGGCTTCACTCTTTGTAATAATCCTTCCCGACCATCCACTTTGATTGCGGAGTTATGGAAACCCATAGCGTTTGGCAGAGAGAGTGAAAGAGGGAGAGAAGGAAGGAAAGACGCAGGGTCACATCACCCATCTCGGTGCTTCTCCCACTCCAGGAGAGTTCCCCCCCTTTGTACTGCGTTCCTATTGCTGTCTTTTGTAATCCATCCATGCAGTCACACCAGAGCGATTAACGGAAAAAAACCTCTTTTCTCTTAATGTTTCAAAGCTCATTAGCCAAACGATTATTCCTCATTAACAGCGAAAGCTCATTCATTAAAAGGAAGAATATGCCCAAAAGATGCCAGCGCGGTTAATCCTGAGTCCCGTACTGGGCTGTAAATCCCATACTACTTGTATATTCCATGCGAAAGGGACACGCGCCAATCCACATTTTTTAAAAAAAGAAAGAAAGAAAAAGAAAACAGTTTATGTGTTTTGTAAAATCCACAAGAGCAGCAATTAATATTCCCATTGAATGACTTTATTTTTTTTTTGTCTCTCCCTTTTGTTTCCAGCGCCTGCCCTTGGCTCAGCGCCCGGTGCCAACAGAACACCTTTCAGGATCCACAGCAACGCAGACAACGTAAGTACCAGCCGTTTCCTGAAACCCTTTCAGATTTTTTTATAAACAACCACCTAAAACATAGAGAGAGACAAGCCTCGTTCCCCTTCTCCCCTGCATTATGCCACCAGGGCTTCCTAAGTAGCACCTTCCAAATCTCTCTGCCTTCAAGTTTGTGCATGTCTGTGTGGCATCCCTCCTCCTCCTTCACTCCCATAGTGGATCTTGTAAAAGGGCTTCAGATCGGCCCCATTCATCTCCCTGGTGATAGCAGTGAATGTAGATAAATCTCTGACTGCCTGCTTGCTGTTGGAGTATGATTTTTATTTTGTCTTCTCTGTATACCTGGGTCAAAAAGTGGGATGTATGCACACATATACATGCACATACACACATTTCCTTCTCTCTCCTCATGTCTTCCTCTCCTTTTTCCTCACACATGCATACATCCCACATATATGTATATATGCATAAGCATATACACCTATGCACATACCCATACCTATAACACAAAAATATATACATATCTAAACGTTTAATTTGTCTGAAAATATGTGTATTTATATACACATACAAGCTTACACATGTGTCTATATGCAATCGATAGGTGCCTATCTTTTAATTTATACCCATCTATATCTCCATTTAAATATTCCCTCTCTTCTCCCAGCAGAAGCTGTGTGCAATTGCAATCCAGGATTATACAAGCAGTATTCTTTCCTTATGATTTCTATTTGTAGACCTCTATGCTCCCTTCTCTGCCTTCTTCCCAGCTGTAGAATTGGCATCATTCCCTGAGGTTTTCCGAATGGCAAGTGGCACCGGCTGTGGCATGCATTCATGCCGCTTCCTGTGGCATTTCTCTTCCGATGTCTGCTTTTTCTCTTTGTTTGTTGTTGACTAGGCTGAATGGTGTTTTTTTAAGTTAATTATAAACGAAGTTGAATAGCAAACAAGCCAATAGCTTGCCCAAAAAAAAAAAAAAATAGCCCCACACAAGCGCCTTCTGCTGCAACAGATGCCCAGATCACCCCTGGCACGGGCAAACGGGCGCACGATTTTGGTGGTGGTTAATTTTTTCTGTTTGTTGCTGTATTTGTTGTTTGTTTTCCTTGTTTCTTTTTGATTTTTCCAGGAGTCCAGGATCCCGGCCTCTGCTTGGAACGGAACAGTGTCATGGCGGAGACGACGGCCTTTGTCTTGCTGGGTGTGAAAGCATCCGCTTTGCAGGCTCCACTGCGGCAGAATCAAGTTTAAAGGAAAAAGTGATTAAAGTCAGCTTTGTGCCTCTTTGGTGTGGAAGACCCCCAAACCCCAAGTAGCCGAGTCCCTGGGTCCGAGGAAGGGCTCATAGTTGGAGCAGCCTAGGCTGTAATCCTGGCACTTGCGCCTTCGGTTGCTGCTTGCTGTTCGCTCCTGGGGGTCTGGATAATCTCCCTTGGCTTTACCGCACTGTCTGGCCCGCATACAGGGCCCCCGTAACATATACCCGCTGCTGCTATCGCACGAAACTGTGGCGTTGCCCCTGAATGGATGGCACTGTGCCAACTCTTCTGCCATCCGCCCTTGCAGCTTTTTTCTTTCCTGCCTCCCTCCCCTTCTTCTCCTCCTCCTCCCGTCGACTTGACGTTAATTAACACACGGGTTAATTGATTTTAAAAGCCGAAGAATTACAGTTAACTTTTCCCACAGGGTACAGACGCCAGCCGCTTGGCACACTCTGCCTTTCGCACTGGTGCAGGGGGGCAGGGAGAGCCCGCAGCAAACCTAGCAACTGCTGAGGGAACGTTGCCTGCTTATTGGAGTAGCGCCGATAGAAGTCGACGTGGCACTGCCTCGTCCTTACCGTATGGAGAGCCATTCTATATTTTGTTAAATAATCAAAGCACAACCCTGTCTTTCTTCTTCTCCTTTCCTCGTTCAAAACAGGAAAACCCTTCAGAAGTTCTTATGGGGAAAAAATATCCCTCCCCCAAACTATTTATCTCATCCATAATATGCTTTTTTTCCAATAAGAAGAAAATACGTGATGCCTGTTTTTTTTTAATTACAAGAAGGAAAGCTACTCTTTCCCTAAACATTACAGGCAAAGAAGATTTTTTTAAAGAAAAAGTTCCATAAAGTTTCTTTCTCTATATCTCAGTATTTTGTTTTGTTTCTATTCCCCTTGACTCAGATGGGTTATTTATGGTGAAAGATTTCAGTAAGAAAGTAGGTACATTGTAATTAAGAACAAAATTCATATGAAAGCTCTTTGTTTTTTTTGTTTATATGTGTGTAGATTTTTGCTTTCTGTCCCCTTCACCCCAATCCGCTGTAGAAAATGAAAGCAATTGATATTGTAGTTGGGAAGGAGACAGGCAAGGCTGGGAACTTGATGCTTTCACCTTTTCATGCTTTCATTTTATTTCATTTTGTTTTTTAAAAGCATGCAGCAAGTGAAGCGACAAGAGGAATCCATTATGCAAATCATGTCACTTTGCATAATGTCTCATGACTGGAATATGCAAATGAGCTGTATAATTTATGAGTGCCAGTGTCTATCTAAAAGTGTTTCACATAATTTACAAAGTGAGCCTGAGAGACATGGGGAAGGCAGCTCTTCCAACTCCATTGCCAGGAAAGCTCTGTATTTTCTTACAAGTGACTCCCTAGTAATATTGTCAAGTGCTGTTTAAAAGGAATTAAGGTTCAAGTGCTGTTTAAAAGGAATTAAGGTTCCAAATGTTCATGAAAGAGGAAGATTTTCCTCTCACTCCTCACTCTAATTCTTTGCCTAAAAGTTTAAATGAAACTATTAGACTCTAAAGCATTAACTTTTAGATTCAATTTCAAAAAGAAAAGTTGAGCCAAACTTGCTTTTTGTATATGGATTTTCCTTTCTAAAGCAAGAAATCTTAGGAAAACAGACACCTTATCCATTTGTCTGGATTTATGAAGGCAAAAAAAATGGGATTTCTCACTTTAGCTGGTTTTGCATGCCATACTGTGTGCAATATTTTATAAATTATAGTCTCTTGGATGTATCGGATGTGTAATATGGAAGACTGATGCATTCAATATTCTTCTGAACGTATAATTCTGCTTTCAGAGAAGTCTTCAAAAGAGAAATGCCATTCAATAAAAACCAAGTTTTAGTTAAGTCAGTTTAGTTGGCTATTCCATGTCTCAATTTGGTATCGAGTAAGTGATTCTGAACCTTTTGAGAAGTTATAACATCTTTGATAATCTGACCTAATCTAGCCTTTTATTTTTTATTTCAATCATAGTAAGTTCTGTGAAGGAGAGGTACAGGGTACCAAGAAAATGTGTACCATGAGAACCTGAAATTTGGAGAGCATGTCAGAAAAGGCTTCCTGAAGAGAGTTAATTCAAAGTCAATTCTGAAAGTTGAAGAGAAATTAGACAAAAAGAGAGAGAAACTATTTTCCATGTGGAGAGTATGTTCAGTAAATCCTGAGGCAAGAGAAGATGATGGGTGCTTGGAAGAACCAAAGTAAAACCAGTGTGGCTATGTGTAGACAATGGATCATTGGATCATACTGGGAACAGATTAGGAGGTAAGCATGTGAAGAGGTAGCTTATTCATTATCTGCATTTATTTGCTGGTGTTTGGTCTCTTATATCATTATTAATTGTATGTACATGTACTTCATTAAGTTCATATTGAGAACTACTTACTATTTTAATATTTCTTATAAAATAATTTTTGATTTTTCAAATTCATGCACTGGACCATCAGATTTCTGAAGCCGACTTTATGTGACATACTCCTTCTTTTTGTGAAGTTTTATTTTCAGAAAGTTAATAGCCATTTAAAAAAATAAAAATAAGAACAATGCTCCACCCACAAGAGCAGAATACAGATTCTTTTCAAGTACGCTTGGAATATTCACAAAGATAGACCACTTTATGGTCCATAAAACAAAACAAAACAAAAAACTCAACAAATTTAAAAGTGTTCAAGTCAGACAAAATATATTCTCTGACCACAAACAAACTGAACTAGAAATCAATAACAGAAAGATATCTGGAAAATCCCCAATTTTTTGAAATTAAACATATTTCTAAATAACGCAGGTCAAAGACGGGGAAATTTAGAAAATATTTTTAATTGAATAAAAATGAAAACATATTACAAAGTTTGTAAGATGCAGCTAAAGAAGTGCTTTCAGAGAAATAAGCTTTAATGCCTTATTTTAGAAACCAAAAAAGTTTTGAATCAATAATCTAAGTGTCTTAAGAAAACAAATTAAACTCGAAACAAGAAGAAGGAAGGAAATAATAAAGAGCATAAACCAATGAAATCGAAAACCATAGAGAAAATCAATATACCCAAAAGATAGTTCTTTACAAAGAATACAAAAATTGATAAACATCTAGCCAGACTGAACAAGAAAAAAAGTGCAAAGACACAAATTATCACAACCAAGAATGAAAAGAGGGGACATTACTAAAGATCTGACAGATAGTAAATGGATAATAAGAGATAAGTAAATAACAACTTTGTCAATAAATTTGATAACCTAAAAGAAATGGAAAATTCTTTGAAAGACAAACTACCAAAATTCATTCAAGAAGAAATAACCTGAATAGTTATATTTCTCTTAAAGAAATTGAATTTGTAGTTAAAAACACCTTCCTGTGAAGAAAACACCCAGCCCAGATAGCTTCACTGGCAAGTTCTACCAACGTTTAAGGAAGAAATCATGCCAATTCTAAACAATCTTTTTTGGGAAATAGAAAAGGAAGAAATGTTTTCCAACTCATTTTATGAGGTCAACATTACTTTCATGCCAAAACCAGGCAAAGAACAGGAACTACAGACCATAATTCTCATAAACATAAATACAAAAATCCTTAACAAAATGTTAGCAAATTGAGTTGAATAACAAGTAAAAAGAAAGATACCTCATGACCAAGTCAGATTTATTCCAAGAAGGAAAGGTTGGTTCAGCATTCTAAAATCTATTTGATTCACCATACAACCAGATTTTGTTTTTAATTATCAATTCAACAGATGTAAAGAAAAAATGAGCCACAATAATCAAAACAGTGTGATAATGATGTAAGGATAGACTTAAAGATTAGCAGAATACAATAGAGAGCCCAGAAACAGACACACAAGTTTTTGGCAAAAGATCAAAGACAATTCAATGGAGAGAGAATAATCTTTTCAATACATATTCTGGAACCAAATAAATAAATACATTTACCCACACTTTACTATATATAAATACTAATTTTAAGTGGGTATTAAAACAAAAACCTAGCTCTGTAAAAGTTCTTGAAGAAAATATAAAATAAAAATCTGTGACCTTGGGCTAGGCAAAACATTTTATAGATAGGGGAGAAAGAAACCTGAACCTGAACTTTAGCAAACTTGAAACCTTTTGCTGTTTGAACGACACTGCTAAATAAGTGAAAAAATAAGTGATAGATTGGGACAAAATATTTGCAACCCATTATGAGGAGAAAAACTAATCAATCCAAGCCAAACCAAAAATGACACAGAAGATAGAATTAGTAGATGAAGACATTAAAACAGCTTTCATAACTGAATTCCATATATCCAAGAAGTTAGAAGAAATCAGGAACATATTAGAGACATGAAAGATAAAAAATAAATACTCTGAATTTGTAGAGACTAGAACTACCATGTCTGAGATGAGGAATACTGCATCAGGAAGAGATTAACAGATTAGATATTTCAGAAGAAAAGATCAATCAACTTCAAGATGTAAAAATGGAAACTATCCAAAATGACACACAGAGAAAAAAGTAACAGAAAAATAATGAACAGAGCTTCAGTGAGTTGTGGTACAACTTCATGTGGCCTAATGGATGTGTAATTGAAACCTGGAAGGACAGATAGAAGGGGGACAAAAAATATGTTCAAAGAAATAGCTGAATTTTTTTCAAATTTGGTGAAAACTATGAAGTAACAGGTCCAACCATCTCAATGAACTCCAAGCACAGAAACATGAACAAAACTACCTAAGGCACATCCTAAATTGCTTAAAATCAGTAAAAAGCAGAATGTTTTGAAAGCAGGTGGAGAAAAGAAGACATTATGTACAGAGAAACAAAGATAAAAATGACAGCAGATTTCTCATTGGAATCAATGCAAGCCAGAAGACAGTGAAGAAACATCTTTAAAGTATTGAAAGAAAAAAAGGTAAACTGAAATTCTATAAACAGCAAAAATATCTTTCAAAAGCAAAGGCAAAATGCAAACTTTTTCAAATATACAAAAGCTGAAAGAATTCATCATTAGCAGACCTGCAGTACAAAACATGTTAAGGGAAACTCTTCAGACGTGTGGAAAATTATACCACAGGATGAAAAGCCTTGGAAATGGTAATTATGTTAGTAAAATTTTAAAACTTTTTTATTACTTAGATGTATTTAAAGAAAATTGACCACTGAAAGCAAAAATAATAACAATGTATTGTTTTTATAACCTATAAAAGTAAAATCTATGACAACAGTAGCACAAAAGCTATTGAAGAAAATGGAGAAATGAAGGAATTCTGTTATAAGGTTCTTATACAAAAAGTGGTATAATATCACTTGAAGGTAGACTATGATAAGTTGGAGTTGTACACTGTAAACCCTAAAAACATGAGCTAAAATGACACAGCAAAGAGTTATAGTTAATAAGCTAACAAAAGAGGGAAAATGGAATTATAAAAAATGCTCAATCCAAAACAAATAGCAAGGTAGACTTAAAAGTCATTTTCAATAATTACGTTAACTGTAAATGGTCTAAATACCCTAATTAAAAGACAGAGATTGTCAGATTGCATAGGAAACAGCAAAACCCAAAAATATATGCTGCCTACAACAAAACCACTTTAAAGGTAAAGAGTTTAAAAGTTAAAGGATGGGAATAGATATACCATATGAATACTAATCAAATGAAAGCTGAAGTGCATGTATTAATAGAAAACAGTATATTTCAAAGCTCCTAGAACCAGATCCAAGAAAGATGAAGTCAGCCACCTCTGTATTCTCTTGCTGTCTGTGGCCACAAATGGATCCCAGCTTCTCTTTCAATTGATGGATTCTGGATCTGAGAACTGTCTCTGGTCTGGAAACTGACCAAGGGATTATGACTTTTCATTGAAGTGACTGATGTCATCTTTCTGCTCATCCAGTCTTGATCTCTTTTGAATATATGTTATATGTATAAAACACATTTGTTGGCTGCCCATCTATCTTGCCTCTAATAACATTAAGTTCTATGAGCCATCTCCATAAATCAGGCACCCTGGTTGCCACTTGAAACTTGTTGCCTATCATAGTACTTGTTTCTACCACTCCCCTGATAACTAGGTGCTGCCACCTAATGTCTGCTATTCCTGGATCACATCATCCACATTTATAGAAGACAGTCCATTTCTGTAACACCATCACCTTCAAGGTCCCCACCTACAGAGGACAGTCACTACTAACTACTCAGTGATGCTAGTAAATGAAGCATCTTCCAAATCCTTCCAGGGAACATAGTTAGCTGTTTTGGTCTTATATAACATGTCCACTCCAGCATATCCAGTTCTCTGAGATTTTTATTACTCCTGAATAGTTTATAATACGTTATCATATCTCTATTTAATGTGGACCATCACTCTTTTCAAGTTTCCAAGAACCACCCCATCAGCATATTAAAAACTGACTCCAAGGGCCATTGTCAGGGCATTAAGTCTGAGTCATGGAGAAGTTTTCCCGTCAAGAAGCTTTATATTCCACTTCTTTGGTCCAGCACCCTCAGGACATACTCCAGGCATATTCTGCGAGTTCCTAGAGTACTGATTAGCCAGGTGCTACCACTTCTGTTGGCATTAAATCTCTCTCCTCCCTTAGCAGGCCCAAGGTTTCTCCTGTGGGGCCATGCTGAGATTTGACACTAGTTATTGCTCTGGTGCCCAGAAGGTGACGTCAGGTTCTGAGAAAGAAAAGCATTATAAGGCATCTGCCTCATTTGAAGCCTCTGCATGGTCATCACGCAAGGTGGAGTCCCTATCCTCTGACAAGTGGAAGTGGATCCATTCCACAGAGCCACAGGATTGAGGGTAATCTGGGTGTCCAAAATTCTCAACTGCATCAACCCTAATATCTCCATCCCAAGGCTCCAGATCCCACTTCTCTAACAGGGCTCTGACTTTGGCATAGAATACTTGACTGGGATGAGAAATCAGCCTTCTCTTTAGCTCTGCCACTTTTATAATTAAGTCACATTCCTAATATTAAGTCATATTTGCCCTTTGATTTGTATTCTTTGTCTTAAATTGGTGCTTAGTTAACCTAAGTCTGTCGTTCTCTTTCTTCTGTAAATCAGTAGTGCTTAGCAATAACCACCCAGGTCCACAGTCCTAATACAGCCATGTACTACATAATGATGTTCTGGTCAATGACAGACCGCATATACTGTGGTGATCCCATAACATTATAACGGAGCTGAAAATTTCCTATTGCCTTGTGACATCATAGCCATCATGATGTCATAGCTGTTTTAACATAGCAAGAGAAAAGGGAACTGCAAAAGCAAAAAAAGAGCCCCCAGGAAAATTCACAGTGAAGGATTTAGCAGAAACTTTTGCAGACCTAAAAAAGTTCCTTAAAAAGTTTGAAAACCTGGACCCCCAGCACTGGAAGGTTTTCATTAATGGAGAGGAATGTTCATGGTGCATTATCTGCTTACAAGCAAATTTATGATGAAAAAATGAAACCAAGCAAACCAGACATATTTCTGAGAAGTGTGACATCTCCTCAAGAAGAGCCTCAGGCAGGTCCTTCAGAAGGTTTTCCAGAAGAAGACGTTGTTACCATAGGAGATAACTGCCCAATGAACATTACTGCTCCTGAAGACCTTCCACTGGGATAAGATTTGGAGATGGAAGACGATGATAACTGATGATCCTGACACTTTGTAGGCCTATGCTAATGTGTGTTTGTGTCTTAGTTTTTAACAAAAAAGTTTTAAAAGTAAAAAAAAAGAGAGAAAAATGCTTCTAGAATAAGGATATAAAGAAAGAAAATACTTTTTGTACGGCTATACAATGTGTTTGCTTTTTAAGCTAAGTGTTATTACAAAAGAGTCAAAGTTTTAAACAATTAAAAATTTTATAAAGTAAAAAAGTTACAGTAAGCTAAAGTTAGTTTATTATTGAATAAAGGAAAAAATATATTTTTATAAATTCAGCGTAGCCTAAGTATACAGTATTTATAAAGTCTATAGTAATGTACAGTAATGTCCTAGGCCTTCACATTCATTCACCACTCACACTGACTCACCCAGAGCAACTTCCAGTCCTGCAAGCTCCATTCATGGTAAGTGCCCTGTGCGAGTGCAACATTTTTTATTTTTTATACCATATTTTTACTATACATTTTCTATGTTTACATACACAAATACTTACCATTGTATTAGAATTGCCTACAGTATTCAGTACAGCAAATGCTGTTTACAGCCTAGGAGCAATAAGCTATACTGTAGAGTCTAGGTGTGTAGTAGGCTATATCATCTAGGTTTGTGTAGGTACCCTCTGTGATGTTCACTCAATGACAAAATCACCTAACGGTGCATTTCTCAGAACCGGTCATTAAGTGCTGCATGACTGTACTTAATTCTCTTCATCATTGCTCTGAAATACCAGAGAAATTGTACAAGCTGGTACATTTTTTTTCCACCTGTATCATACGCCAATTCACCACAGGTGAAAGTCTTAACATTTGCACTATTACAGCCTGCCAGACTCTAGGACCTTTCCTAGACTATGCTTCTAACTATCAGTCCTGGTAGCAACTGTCCTACGTAGGGTTTCCTAAAGGCAGAGTACCAATAGCAATCTATAACAATAGCCAAGTAGCCAATAAACATACCAGTGTGTTTATGCTCGTTAGTTATGAAAATGGAAATTAAAAGCCAATGAGAAACCACATGTTGCATATACATTTGAAAAAAATGTTAGGTATAGGGTTCTAATAGGTCCACTTAACGGTTCACATCTGTATCTTCTCATTTGCTGTCGGCTTCTTCTATCAATTACTGAGGAAGAAGTGTTAAAATCTTCAATTATGAATAGTACTTTTTCATTTGCCTTTACTTCTGTCATTTTTGTTTTATGTACTTTGAAATTTTGTTAATAGATGCACACATACTTAGGACTGCAGTGCATTCTTAGTGAATTGAACTTTTTATCGTTACGAAATGTTTTTCTTTGTCTCTAGCAATACATTCATTCCTCAGTATCCGTGGGGATTGGTTCCAGGACCTCTGTGGATACCACGATTTGGAAATGCTCAAGTCTCTTATATGAAATGGCATAGTATTTGCGCTTAACCTACACACATCCTCATGTATACTTTAACTCATCTTTAGATTACTTATGATACCTAACACAATTTAAATGCTATGTAAGTGGTTGTTATACTCTATTGTTTAGAAAATAATGACAAGAAAAAGTCTGCATGTTCGGTACAGATGCAGCCGTTGTAGGCCTTTCCATCCGTGGTTAGTTGAATCTGAGAATGCGGAACCCATGGATATGGAGAACCAACTGTTATCCTTATTTTGAAGTTTACTTTGTGTGATATTAATTGATTGATCATGTTTCCATAATATATCTTGTTTCACTAAAGTATACTTTTTAGTAATGCATATTTAGGTGGTAAATCTATTAGGAGGAGCAAGTAACTAGATAACCTAAAAATTAAAGCATTGATTATTTTGGGGGAGTAGAGGTTGAGCAGGTAAGATATAATTGGAACATAGCACTTGGGATGTTTTTCTGTTGCTAGCAAGATTCTATGTTTTTACCTACATAGTGGTAACACAAGTGTCTGCTTAATATTTACTAAGCATATAATTATATTTGGTACACTTTTGCATGTTTTATAGTTCATGTTTTATAGTTTATAGAAAAAATTCAAAAGCAAAAAAAGAATTTATTATGTCATGCATGCAAAGAATATTTACAGAAAATTAACCACAAGCCTTATTACAAAGGAAATCTCAAGAAATGTCAAAAAAGTGGTATTCAAGTTGTTTTCTCAGCAACACACAATCATATTCAAAATCAACCATAAAAAGTAACTTTTAAAACTCCAGTGGAATAGAATATATAATGCAACTAATTGATTATAACCCATAGCATTAAATAAATATCCATGAATCTACACTGATATAAAAAAATTAAATAAATTGGGGCAAAAGGACAATTCTTCCTTATAGTAAAATTCTAATAAATAAATGTAGAAAGGATAATGGAAATAGAAAATCACCATTTGGCAGATAGTACAGAAATAATTATTGCAGGCAATAATCATCCATGGATGCTAAAATTGCTGGATGGAAGTATAACAAGAAAGAGACTATCCTTTACTTACTTCTTTTATCCCATCTCTAAGAATCTCTCCTGCAAGATATGAATTAATTACAAAGGGAAAAATAACTTTAGCATGGGGAATCCTGGCAAACACCACCTTAACTAGTTTCCAGAGTTAATATCAACCAGTATTGGAACATCTTGACTTCAGGTACCTCCTGATATGATGCACTCTCGCTGTCTCATCTTGGGCTTAGCATCACCCTAGCAAAAATGCATAATCTCAGTCTAATTATGAGATAATTTCAGACAAAGTCAAATTGAGGAACATTCGACAAAATAACTAATGAGCATTCTTCAGAAGTGTCAAGATTATGGAAAAACAGGGAAAGACTCAGAAACTGTCACAGACTGGTGAAGACTAAGAAGACATGACAAGTAAAGTCAACCCCTTCCTGCTATACAGAAACTTTAAAAGAAGATTTCTCCTTGCACTAAAGCCATGATCACTGCTTTTTATATCTAGTAGGAGATGCACTATAAATATACCAAAGGCTTCTCACATACACAAATGCTTTTCAACACTGTGGCAAACACTTCGTTTTTCTTAATCTATTACTGCCTGTTCATAGGCCATAAGTCTGTTGGCACGCCTTTTCCACTTAATCAGAGGTGGTAGTCAGCCAGCTCGTTGAGGGGGACAACCTGCTGGAGTAACAGATGACACAGCTACAACAGAGGTACAAGAAATCCATGATGGGGGCTGGCCTGGTGGTGTACCGCTTAAGTTCGTGCGTTCCACTGTGGCAGCCCAGAGTTTGCGGATTCGGATCCCAGGTGCAGACCTGCACACCACTCATCAAGCCATGCTGTGGCAGCATCCCACATACAAAACAGAGGAGAATTGCCACAGATGTTAGCTCAGAACCACTCTTCAAGAAAAGGGCCACTTTTTCAAGCAAAAAAGAGGAAGATTGGCCACAGGAAGATTGGCCCTGACCCATCCATGCAAAAAAAGAAAAAAAGAAACCCATGATGACCACCTATCACAAACAACTTAGTCCTTCAGCTATGAAATGTACACAAAGATCACTAGAATATGAGGAAAATCAGCAAAATGAATATGAAAAAGTAAAATGAGAAAAATGAATTATTGACCCCAGGGGAATGTAGAGGATACAAGAAACACAAAACTTTTAAAACTTTAATTTGAGTCCTTAGAGAGGTTCACCACAGGAGAGAAAGACAGGATAACAGGCTTCCATGCAAAGGAGAAATCAGAGTGGGAAAGAATTCTTAAAGATTAAAAGGCATGACAGTCAAAACAGAAAATTCAATAGAATCAATAAAATGACATGTCGCTGACTGAATTAGTAATGTGAAGGGAAGTTCCCCATAATATAGAACAAAAATACATAGAAACAGAGAAGAGTTGAGATGTAGTTATCAACATTTATCTCATTGTTAGTTTCCTTTATTTTAGAGCATTCCTTTAGGCTTTCTTAGTCATTTCAATTTGGAAAAGACAGCTCATACTGTTTTTCCACTATCACCTTAGAAGTCATAAATCTATAAACATTAACAGTTTCCAAAGTGTTTAAACTGATATATAAAGTAGATTTTTCTATAGCCGTCAATTGTTTGTTTACATTGTTCATACTGCCTTTTTCCAAAGCTGAATGTTTATTATTTACTTAAAAAGTAACAAATTATTGTTGTAAGATAATGAGCCTTATAGATATGTGAAAAGATAAAGTATGTCCCGTCTCTACCATCTTCACTGCCACTCTCCAGGGGTAACCATTGCCGACAGCTTTCATATATTCTTTAAGACTTTTCCTACGCATGCACAACTACGTACCCAAAATGTTGACCAAGAACGGGCCATATTTATTTTCCAGCATCTTTCATTTTTTACTCAATAATAAAGCCTTGGAATCTTTTGTCTATGTGTATGTATCTGTCTCATTTTAAACAACTGCATAGAATTCCACGCTATGAATACATCATAGTTTAAATAAGCATTTTTCACTTGAAGCTTGTGCACTATACCCAATAATTACAATTTTATCTTTGAGTTTGATTCACTTCAATCATCCATCTTTTGGTGTTACTTTAAATTGTTTTCTTCTTTTGATTTACTGTTTGTTTTTAGTACATTTATCCTTCCTTCCTTCTCTCCTGCCTTTCAAAGTTGAGTTTTTGGTGTACCTAGTTACTCTTGCTTCTCTTCCTTCTTATTATCCTTCTCATGCAGATGTATTTCTTGTTACTTATTCTTTGAAATCTTATATTAAATTTGAAATTTAGCTAGACATCTGTAGGCTAACTAAAGACTAATATTTAACTAATAATATTAACTAATTAATTTTTAATAATATTAACTAATGACTAATTTTTTTTAGCAGATACATTTCAGTAGAATTTAAAGGGTGGTGGGGAAGTTTGTAATCTGAAGCATCCAGCATTGTGATACTGAAGAGAAACAATCAAGATTAATAGAGTAGACCCTCTTAGCTAATACACTTGGGACCTGTAATTGGTCAGTTAAGCAAAAAAGTTGGTTATAGCTGAGACTAATAAAAATCTTAATATTAAACATTTTACTTTCTTTGAAACATAAAACTGTGTTTATTCATCAAATCTTAGATGTAAAACTGCTAATGTCTTTTCTTTGAGTGTACATTATTGAATGGTGTTCTCAATGCTGTCACCAAAATCACACCTTTAATGAGTGATGTCTGATTTCTCATTTTGATTTCTTTGGAGATAGTAAAGACATTTTGAAACAATTTGAATACAGAATATTTCTAGATATTTACAATTGTTCTTCTAATCTTTTCCAGTGTCTCATCTACACCTAATTCAAGTTAATATCTAATATACCTCTTTATTGAGTCCTTTTACAGCATTCAACTTAGTTTGTTGCTTGCACCAGCTAGAGTTTTCTTGTTGAGCTCATGTTTTATCAGCTTGTATATAGTTAACTAGATAATGCAATAAAAGCAACAAGTGCAACAGGAATAAATAGTATTGTAAGCAAACACAAATGATCTTTAGTAAGCTTCTGCTTAACTGGAGGAAGCAGTACCTGGCCATACTAGAAAATAGCTTATTATCCATGGACCTTCAGCAAGGTGAGTATCAGTCGTATTTTTATAGAGAGAAGAGTGCAGGGCAATACAGTGAATCAGCTAAGTGGAAGTTGGTTAAGATAATTTCCACTACACATTGGGATTAAAGATCAGCAATTGAACTAGCAGACTGGCAGAACTAGGTGACGACTAAGAGCAAGGGAAAGTTTATGGGCTTGTGTTTGCTTGGCTATTAACACTTAAGTTACTTTCAGGGGTATATTTCACATTTAACTATTTTTTGGTGTTGTTAAGGTTGTTGGAGGGCAAACCCATTTTAATCTACCAATATCTATATGCATTGTTGGAACATGGTTTGGATTTAGACTGAATTTAGCCATCCAAAATTGCTTTTTTTATGTGCTGAACTGTGAATACTAATGATAGATACCTTGCCTAAAACTAAGTAATATGTTTTCCTCCCTTTATAAAATAAACACCATTTAACTGAAACAGATCTTAAATCCATTTGCACTTGTAGACTATTTTGAGAATTCAATTTGGAAGCAAAACTTCAACCAAGAAATAAATTTATACTGCTTTTTCTTAATATAGTAAGTCACTTTTAACCTCTTCCTTCAGTGGTTGTGGGATATTGAGTAAAATGCTGAGATCACCTTGGTATGTTCCCCTAATACCCAGCTTCCTGGCCATGCCTAAGGGTTCAATAAATAGGTTAATTCTTCCTTCAGGGTTGGCCTGAGAGTTAAAGTTCCTGATGAACCAAGTAGAACTTGCTTGTAGGAATAAGGTAGATAGATAAAGTGTACATGAATACTGGGGGAGAAAAATCACTCATGTGCAGCTGAGGTCACAAGATGATCTTTATTCTATTTCGTGTATTTCATCTATTTCTGGTTTCTTGTTGATTCTTTGTTTTTGGCTTATTTTACAGCCCTATTATAGCCAAACTTTCAACATCTGACAAATGGTTGTTATGAAAACATCTAGTATTTTCATGCAGTTGTTTTAGTGGAAGTTTTAGATCTTATCCTTTTTTGCTTTTTCATCGATTCTAAACCTATTTCCTATTTTACCTTTTTATGAATAAGATGAATTAAGGAAAGGAAAATCATGATAACATGGAAAAGTTTGGTTTTACTTTTAAATATGTTCATGACATCTCTATTGGTAATAATAATGATGATCTCCATATATGCTAGTATTTTATATACTTTATATATTAGCCATTTTCCTCATTTTTAACAGACTTTACACTTTACCAGGGAAAAAACAAACTCCCTGAATTTAAGTAACTTGCTGAAAGTCATACAGGTAGTAAAGCAGCAGAATAAGAGTTAATAGCTAAGAAATAGACTCAAACTCAGCACTCTCTGGCTCCTAAGCCAAAGCTTTTTCCTGCATGCTAATATTTCTCAGTCTGGGAATCCTGAAAGGTTGGGTGTCCCCAGATGTCATCTTATGACAAGTTTTTCGTTCCTTCAACACATTTACTGAATCTTTATCATATGTTGGATGCTATTCTAGCTACTTGAGATACATTATAGAGGGAAAAAAAGAAAATGTTGCTGCCCTAATGAGCTTACATTCTTGTGGAGATGGGGAATATAGACAATAAACAAGAGGTAAAATATATAAAATGTTAGAAGGTGATAAACGCTATTAAAAAAAAAGAAAATACTCGGGCAGTTTTAAATTGTGCTTCCATTTTGTTGATTGTAAATATTTAATATAATGATATCATGAATCGTCTTAATGACCTCCAATAACAAAGTACTGACTTGTGATTTCAGAACAATTATTTATTTTTGTGTTTTCCCTCACATTCTTGGCTAGTGAATGAAAAAAAATGTCACGGTTCAATCTGAAAATGAATGTGGCCATAGTGGTTCAAAGAGGAGTGACTCATAACATCGCACGATAGTAAAGGCATCATAAACCCAAAAGAACATACACTGCAGCTTTTGGTTCCATACTGAATTTGAAACTGCCATTGTATTGCCCAGACCCCATCTTTGTATTTATGTCCTTGAAATAATTCTGTGGTGTTCAATACCCTGTTCTAAATCCCATCAATCAGATTACTAGTGCAGACTTAAATAATAAGAATATTTAAATGTATTTTCAAATAAAAGATAGCTCTACAATGTTAGTAACAACACCTTATTGAAATAGACACTCAAAGATTATGAACTGGAATTGGTTAAGTATAAATCTGATAATAGTGTACTACCAACAAAGCCTTTAAATTGTGGGGGAAAATTTTAAATTAAGGTTTAACTTACATATATTAAAGTACAGAAATCTTTAGGTGCAGTTCAGTGAACATTAAGACCATTTTATACAGCATATTTCTATAAAGAGGCAGTGCCCACATTAATAAGATTAAAATTTAAAAAACGCAGAAACATGTTGTAGAACCAGACCTGAAGAAACATCACCCTATTATTTAACCCAACATTAGCAATTTAGTTTTAGTAAAACAAAATAATTTATCATTAAATTACTTTTATTTAAATATTATTGGTTTTTAATTGTTTTTCATTTGTAAATTTATTTTAGTTTATGGTTACAGGAAGTTAAGAAAAATGCATTATACCTAATTTTATCTTTATACATATTTTAGTAATATAACACTGAGATTCTGTGGGATTTCTTTTTAAAAGAATCTTTCTTAGATTTGAGAAACACTGTACTATGTATAGCATTGTTTCCTTCTAAATAAAAATTTATTTGACAAACAATGAGTTTACTTGAGTATCTTTAATGCATCAACCATAACTCTTCTTGTTTGATTGCCAAGTTACCATCTAGTTGGGTGTTGTCTTCTGTAGAAAATAGAATCTCTATCCGTCTAGTTTCCATTTGTAATGCTGTCAGCAAATAGTGGTCTTTCAGGTTGGTGATCAGATTTGAACTGTGTTGTCATTTCAAAAATTCCATTTTGGTTGGGAACTTTTTGTGCATATTAATTCTTTCTAGATAGGTCCTTAATCCTTTGCTGTGTTTTCGTGTGAACATTTTTACAATTCTAAATTTTTGAATTTAAATTATTAAGAGACTTGATTGAAGTAGAATTAATTTTGTAACCATAAATTATATTCAGTATGTAGTCCATATTTCCCGAGCCAATTTTGGGGAAGATTTGAGGAGGTGAATTGATGTTTACATCATGGCAATGAAAACAACTTCAAATTCAATATTAGGCATCCCTATTCTTAAAAATGTCTTATACTACCCCACTCTGAATATAATTAAAACTACTGAATTGTATGCTTTAAATGGGAAAATTGTATGGTATGTGGATTATATCTCAATGAAACTTTTAAAAAAAAATTAGAACCTTGCAACAGTCTACTTCCACTTATCATCTTTCCCTTTGTAATACTATTTTCATCTACAGTACATCCATATACATTAACCCAGCAGTTCAGTGTTATTATATTTTCATTAAGTAGTTGTATCCTTTAAAAGATTAAGAAAAGTATATCCTCCTTTCTATTTACCCAAGTATTCACTATTTCTGGTTCTCATCATTTCTTCCTATGTACCTAAGTTTCCATCTAAGTTTCCTCAGTCTGAAGAATTTCCTTCAGAATTTCTTGTAGTACAGCTCTGCTGACAATGGGTTCTCTCAGTTGTCTGAAAATGTATTTATATTACTTTCATTTTTTTAAGATAATTTTTTCCTGGATATGGATTTCTAATTTGACAGTTCCCATCCCCCAGCACTTTAAAGATTAGTTCTGTTCTCCTCTACCCTCCATTTCTTCTAATGAGAAATCAGTTACCATTTGTATCATTTTTCCCCCTCTTTGTAATGGGGCTATTTCCCCACTGGCTGCTTTTCTCTTTATCCTATGTTTTCAGCCATTTGATGAGGATGTACCTAAGTGGTTTTCTTTGTATTTATCTTAATTGGAGTTCATTGATCTTCTTGGATCTATAAGTTTTTGGTTTTTCACCAGTTTAGAAAAAATTTCGCCATTGTTTCCTCAAATATTTTTTCTGCCCCATTTTCTCTCTCCTCTCTGAGAATACAATTAAATATGATTTAAATCATTTAAATATGGTCCCACAGTTCACCAAGTCTTTGTTCTATTTTTTTAAATATTTTTCTCTATCATCTTCATATTAATTAATTAATATCTTTAAGTTCACTCTTTCCTTTATTTGACTATCTCTAAGTTACTATTGCTCCCATCCAGTAAATTTTTCATTTCAGATATTGTATGTTTCATTTCTTAAATGTCTATTTGGTTCTTTTTATGATAGTTTGAATTTTTCTGCTGAGATTCTCCAACTGTTTACTAATTTTTACCATAATTTCCTTTAATTCCTTGAACATATTTATATTAGCTGTTTAGAAATACTTATCTTCTGGGGGCTGGCCCTGTGGCCAAGTGGTTAGGTTTGTGATCTCCACTTCAGCGGCCTGAGGTTGACTAGTTCAGGTCCTGAGCATGGACCTACACACCACTCATCAAGCCATGCTGGGGTGGCATCCCACATAGAAGAACTAGAATGACTTACAGCTAGGATACACAACTATGTACTGGGGTTTTGGGGAGGGGGTAAAAAAAGAGAAAGATTAGCAACAGATATTAGCTCAGAGCCAATCTTTCTCACCAAAACAAAAAAATTCTTCTAACATCTGGGTCATTTTAGGATTGGTTTCTGTTAACTGTTTTTTTCTCTTTAATATGGGCCACATTTTCTTCTTTCTTTACATATTTAGTAATTTTTAATTATACCCTTGTAGAGATTATGGGTAGCTTTATCTAAATAATGTTAATTTCGTTCTAGCAAGCAATTCAAGTGGAGCTCAAACTCCAAACTCTCTGAGCTAAAATCTTTACTTACTTCTTTCAGCCTTCCAGCTGTTACTTTCGACGAGGCCCTCTGCACATACATTAATCGAGGTCAGCCAAGGATTTCAAGGAGTTTATGTATAGATTTGCTCCCCCAGCTCCTTAGCTTTCTCCTTTCTGAGATTTTCCCTTTATTTTCCAGCCATGCTGGCAGTCCCAAACTCTTCCCTCTGAATCTTCTCATCAATTAATAGTGCAGTTTTCTGGTTGAGTTCCAGTTGCTCCATGCAGTGCAGACTGGGAAGTGTCTTTCAGTGAAAAGCCACATACATGCAGAATCAGTGTGATTCCCCTCTTTCAAATGTCAGCTCCCTTCCTTTTTATACCTGCTTTTAAGTTGCTCTCAAGTGCCTGCAAATAGTGGCATATATTTTCCCCCAAAGGTTATTGTTATATGTTAGGAAGGTTAAGAAGGTTAACCTAATAAAAGGTACTCTACCATTACCAGAAGTATAACTTATGTGTCATATTTTTTAATTTGAGGAATAACTTTACACAGACAATGTTCCCTTTTTATAGTCTCTTGTTCTTGTCTCATGAGTGCAATCAAGATGTTTTCTTAGGAGGTCTCATCAAGATAGTAGCATAGGCAGATTCTGAACTCATCTCCTCCCATGAACACAACCAGGTTACAACTATGTTTGGAAAAATTACCCTAGATAGAAAACTGAAAACTGGATAAAAAGAACCCCCACAACAAGGGACAGTCCTGACTAAGGGGGAAGAGGCAAAAATTCCTTCTAGAGAAAAAGAAAAAACACCTTCAGGAGCAGTGGAGTTTCTCAGCTGGCCAGGGAGGAGCCACCCTAAATTACACAGCGCTCACTGGAGGAATGAGGTCCTAAGCGGGGGCCCAATACTGCTACAGCATCCTTCAGATTCAGCACAAGTGAGATGAAGGTTTTACTATCTGGTTTTGCTGGCTATTAACTGCAGCAGGGAATACCCCTAGAAAAGCTATTGCGTGAAAGTTGAAAACACCCGGCTCTTGGCCTATGCCCAAACTCACCCGTCTTAGCAACCTAAAGTCACCAGAAAGAAGGCTGACAGTCCTTTGGTGAAAAGAAACTCACCTGGTAGGCTCTGGGAGCATCTCAGTGAGAGGCGAGACCTCTCCAGAGACTGAGACATTGGTGGTGGCCATTGTTGTCACCTAGTCCAGGTGTGCTGACACAGACCCCAGCAGATGCTATTGAAGTTCTTCCCCTGGCCTGTTAGCCCAGGTGTCTACCACGCTCACTAGAGTGCAAATTTAATCTAGTTAAGCCAGGGCAGGCAGCCCAACCTAGGGACCAGCCCACCCAACAGCAAGCCCTCAGGCTACTTGTCGGCCTGCATTTACTGGATACCTTGATCCTCTACAGGCAAGAGAGTGTGTCTGTCTCTGTGGGGCAGGGTCTATGTGAGGACCAGGTGAACTGTGGGGGGCATTGGTGGAGAGGTGGGGGCCTCTGCAGTGGGGCATCGGGGTATGCTACAAGGGGTTGGGAAGTGTACATGGACCAGGCCTGTGTTGACAGTGTGTGTGGACCTGTAGGGGGTGAGGCGTAGCAGCAGCAGAATATCTGTGCTTCACAAATAGCCATAAAAAGAATCAGCCCCACCTTCCAAACCCAATTGTGAAACAATTGAGTACTCCTAGGACCAGCCCTACTCAGCTGCACTCCTAAGAGAACTGACAACAGCCTTGTAGGCCTGAGGCCTATAGCAACTGTAAGCCTGTGAGCCTAGCAACCAGCTACATTGGGTTCCTACCAAATTAACAGGAAAACTGCAATAGGAGTGTGCTGTTAGACCTTGTAGCAAACGGTGCTGAGGCTCCCCAAACCAGATTTAGAAACAGCTGGTCAGACATGGAAAGACTAGACTCCCTGGATACCTGCATTAGGAGCAACCCTAACCCACAGCAGAAAGACACTAGTAGCCCACAAAGGGGTCACTCCTGGATCATTTGGACTGGTGATGAGAGGGAAGCACACTGCTGGGCCTCAAAAGGCATCTCTTACATTAGGCCACTTCTCCAAGATCAGGAGCCATAGCCAACTCCCCTAATACATAGATATAAGCACAGAAAAGATAATGAAATTAAGAGGTGGTTTTTTGAAAGGAAACAAAATCAATAAAACTTTAGCTAAACTAACTAAGAAAAAGAGAAGATTCAAACAAATGAAGTCAGAAATGAAAGAGGAGACATTAGACTGATACTGCAGAAATACAAAGGATCATAAAAGACTACTATGAGCAATAATATGTTAACAAACTGGATAATCTAGAAGAAATGGATAATTCTTAGAAACATACAACCTTTCAAGACTGAATCATGAAGAAATAGAAAATCTAAACAGACCAGTTACTAGTAAGGAGATTGAATCAGTAATCAAAAACCTTCCAACAAAGAAAATCCCAGGACCAGATGGCTTCACTGGTGAATTCTACCAAACATTTAAAGAGGAATTAATGCCAATCCTTCTCAAACTCTTCCCAAAAGATTGAAGAGGAGGGAACAATTTCAAACTCATTTTATGAGGCCAGCATTACTCTAATGCCAAAGCCACACAAGGGCAGTACAAGAAGAGAAAATTACAGGCTAATATTCCTGATGAACATAGATGCAAAAATCCTCAATAAAATAGTAGCAAACCAAATTCAAGAGCACATTAAAATAATCATACACCATAATCCAGTGGGATTTATCTCTGGAATGCAAGGATGTTTCAGCATATGCAAATCAGTAAATATGATACACCACTTTAACAGAATGAAGTGTAAAAGTCATATAATCATCTCAATAGATGCAGAAAAAGCATTTGAAAAAATTGAACATTTCATGACAAAAACTCAACAAATTAAGTATAGAAGGAATGTGCCTCAACATAATAAAGGCCATATATGACAAGCCCACAGCTAATGTCATATTCAGTGGTGAAAAGCTGAAAGCTTTTCCTCTAAGATAAGAAACAAGACAAGGATGCCCACTCCTGCCTCTTCTATTCCACATAGTGGAAATTCTAGCCAGAGCAATTAGGCAAGAAATGGAAAGAAAAGGTATCCAAATTGGAAAGGAAGAAGTCAAATTGTCTCCGTTTGCAGATGACATAATCTTAAAAATAGAAAACCCTAAAGACTCCAACAACAAACTTAAAACAAATTCAGTAGAGTTGCAGGATAGAAAAAATCAGCATGCAAAAATCAGTTGTGTTTCTATACACTAACAAGAAATTATCTGAAAGAGAAATAAGAAATTAATCTCATTTAAAATACCATTAAAAAGAATAAATACTGAAGAATAAATTTAACCAAGGAGGTAAAAGACCTATGCACTGAAAACTATAAGACATTGATGAAAGAAATTGAAGAAGACACAAATTAATGGAAAGATCACCCAAGTTCATAGATTGGAATAATTAATGTCATTAGAATGTCTATACTGCCCAAAGCAATCTACAGATTTAGTGCAATGCCTATCAAAATTTCAATGGCATTTTTCACAGAAGTATAAAAAACAATCCTAAAGTTTGTACGGAACCACAAAAGACACTGAATAGCCAAGAAATCTTGAGAAAGAAGAACAAAGTTGGAGGAATCACACTTCTTGATTTCAAACTATATTACAAAGCTGTAGTAATTAAAAGAGTATAGTACTAGCTTAAGAACAGGCACATAGTTCAGTGGAACAGAATACAGAACCCAGAAATTAACCCACACGTATACAGTTAACTAATCTCTGACAAGGTTGCCAAGGACACACAAGAGGAAAGGACAATCTCTTCGACAAATGGTAAACTAGATATCCACATGCAAAAGAATGAAATTGGACACTTACCTTACATCACACACAAAAATTAACTGGAAATGGATTAAGGACTTAAACATAAGATCTGAAAACATAAAGCTCCTAGAAGAAAACATAGAAAAAAGGCTCCTTGACGTTGGTGTTGGCAATGATTTTTGGATATGATACAAAAAGCACAGCAACAAAAGCAAAAATAAACAAGTGGACTACATCAAACTAAAATGCTTCTGCACAGCAAAGGAAATAATTAGCAAAGTGAAAAGGCAATCTACAAAATGAGGAAAATATTTACATGTATCTGATAAGGGGCTAATACCTAAAATATATAAGGAACTCATGCAACTCATTCGCAAACAAACAGACAAATAATCTGATTAAATAATAGGTAAAGGACCTAAATAGTTTTCAGAGAAGACATACAAATGGCCAACAGTTACATGAAATACATGAAAAGGTGCTCAACATCACTAATCATCAGGGAGATGCAACTCAACACTGCAATGAGATATCACCTCGTACCTGTTAGACAAGAAATAAATATTGGCAAGGATGTGAAGAAAATGGAACACTTGTACACTTTTGATGGGAATATATATTGGTACAGCCATTATGGGAAACAGTATGGAAGTTCCTCCAAAAATTAAAAATAGAACTACCAAATGATCCAGCAATCCTGCTTCTGGATATATATCCAAAGAAAACAAAAGATGGAAACGACTTAAGTGTCTGTTGACAGAAGAATGGATAAAGAAAATATTATATAAATATATATATACACACACACACAAACACACACAACTGAATATTATTCAGCCATAAAAAAGAAGAAAATCCTTTCATTTGCAATAACATGAATAAACATGAAGGACATTTATATTAAGTGAAATAGACAGAGAAAGGCAAATACTTTATGTCTCTGTCATATGCGGAATACACACACACACACACACACACACACACACACACAAAAGTCGAACTTACAGAAACAAAGAGTAGAATGGTGGTTGCCAGAGGCCAAGGAGTGGAAGTGGGGAGATGTTGGTTAAAGGGTACAAACTTTTAATTATAAGACAGGTAAGTTCTGGGCATTTAATGCATAGCATAGTGACTATAGTTAATAATACTGTATTGTATACTTGAAATTTACTAGAAAATAGGTGTTAAGTGGTCTCACGACAACAAAAAAAAAAACCATGTGAGGTAAAGGATGTGTTAATTAACTTGATTGTGGTAATCATTTCACAATGTATATATCAAATCATCACATTGTATACCTTAAATACATACAATTTTATGTGTTGGTTATACTTCAAAAGCTGGAAAAAAATACTTTGTTATCTGTAATGAGGTGCAGAATTCCAGATGCAAAGAATGGCATGAGCTAATAAAAAAGATGCTTAGAGTCAGAAAGTATAAGGTGTGTTCTAGGAGCAGCAAATACCTCTAGTTCTGTTAGATATAGGGGATTTGGTAAAATATGACAAAGTGTGATGGAGCAAGATAGTTATTGATCTTTAATGGCAAGCTCAACAGGAATTGATTTGTTAATCATGCTGTTTTTGAATTATAGCTTCAGAGACTACTAAACTAGAAAAGAAGTTCCGTTTGTCTAAGAGATTTGATGAAACTCTTCTTTTTATTGCCTCACGCTTTTCTCCAGCATATTTCCATGTAGGTCTAAGTAGTCAGAACTAATGAGAGGCTAGAAAAGGTAGAATTTGGTTTTTCCAGCCCTTTCAATGGAGATGGGCAAAGGATGTTGATTAGGAACTTGGTCAACCAAACAACAGTGTCTCTACAAGTACCTATCACAGTGGACACTATGCAAAGAGGAGAGAAGAAATTGATTTCTTGGTTCCTAACACTAGCTAGGTATATATGTCCCAAGGCAAGATTTTCCCTTGAAAGCCTTATTGTTTATCCTGGGGCAGAAAATGAAAGTGGTCTTTGGAACCAAGAGGGGACATTTCTTTTGCTCTTGAAGCAGATATGCAAAAACCACAGAAGAGAGAGTTTTTATTGGTCACAGTCGTAGCTGAATCTGGAAATCTCTTCAAATTTATCTACTCTCGTACTACAGGCAGCCTTAGAAAAAATATTTGTGTCTATATGTGCATGCCAGCCTCTAAGATCTGAACCTAGTCTATTAGTACATGAAGACCTGGCTGTGAGCCAAAGTCACAAGAAGCAAGGTCGGTAAGTGCAGCTGAGCTTCTTCCATGCATTGGGAGGTACTCAAGCAGGTTTGCACTGGGCAGGGTGGCCAGGTTTACAGCAGAGAGCCATGTCCCATTTATAGTGGCTCATCCAGTACTGAACAGGAGTGTGTCAGCAGAATTTTTTAGTAATTACAACAGAAACTGTGCTGGAGCTGCTGAGTTGTCTTTGTTTCAACAGGCACATCTTGTGCCTGTGACTTTAGAAAAAGCTGAAAAGAATTCATCTCCTTGGCTGATTAAGCAAAGGATAGTCACCAGAACTGACCTGGAAATCTGAATAATCATCCTAGAGGTCTTGGAGTTTTCAACAAAGCGCGCATCCTGAGGAGAGAAGAAAGGAATAGAAGCATTTAATTTGAAAATTAAAAGACATATGGCATTATTTTGTGTCCTAGGCTGATGATAAGTAATATGTACATACACATATAACAAACAGATGTACCGAAAAGTATGTGTGGAAAAGCACTTGATATAGTAATACTATATCAACAACCACATACCAAAAAATTCTAAATAAAGAGCACAGATACTGAGTAGATGGCATATTTTATCCAGGTGCAGTCAGTCCAGGAAGGATTCCTGAAGTTAAATTCTGAACTGGATTTTAAGAGGATGAAGCCTATGAATCTCTAAAGATGAAAGAAGGCAGTGGTATAAAATTAAATTCTAGGCTACCAAGCCAAAAGAAAATCCAGTTGAATTTCCTTTTTTTGATTGCAGAATAAATGATCATCTGCAGAAGTTTTTCCCTTCCTTTTGATGAGCTCCCACTCTCATCACATGAAGAATGTTCTTTTGGCAATATTATACCTATGGCAGACCTGAAAGCATAGAAGGCAAGAAAAGTCAAACTTGAGGATAGCAAACATGGTAGAGGAGTTAAAGTGAAATATCTTTTAAGATGGTGAAGTTGTGATTAATAAAATCATAGTTCTAATGATGAAGTACGTCGAGTGATGACTAAGCTGTTACAAAATAAGGACTAGACAGCCTCTGTGGATACTTGAGCTGAAAAATAAATAATATTGTACAAATATTCTCAAAGTTTGGTTGGTGTGCAAAAAGGCAAAGATGAGGAGAATTACTAATAAGCAGTTATCATTCCTATAATTCCTAATAAGCAATAATTCACACATGCGATAGTTAAGGACAGAGAGCTGGGAAGTGGAGAAATTGGGAGCTGGGAGCATGGGTATGGGAGGACTGCGACATTGTTGGAAAAGTGAATCTCAAGGTAATTACAAAAGGATTAGCAGAATGTATGATTGTAAGTCAAAATAGAACTAGGGAAGAAAAATAAAAGGACACCCAGTTTACAAGCCTGGAAACACTGAAAGTGTTGTTAATAATTATCGGAAAATTTGTAAAGATAGCTTTTGTGGGGAGATGGACTTGTTTTCAGTATGTTTCAGAAGTTGTTGTGGCATTTAAATTAAACTGTTCTCTGAATAATAGTGGATAAGGAACTAGGAAGAAGGTAAGAAATGTATTTGTAGATGGATGTATGGTAGCCTAAACTTGGTAACATCTGAAGCCATAAGACTCATCTAGAACCTTCAGAAGGGGAGTGTCAAAGGAGTGAAAAGTTTGGAATTTAGCCTTGGGAAATTCCCAGAGTCATAGGAAATGAACTAGTGGTGGACACATCAGAGAGAGTTGGAAGGAATTGTTTAATCTCCCCTCATATAATCCACAATGCCATAAACTAACCTCTAAAAATGTACAAAAGTGGACCTCTAGTCTGCTGTTAAGAATCTGAAGACACAGTGTTTCATTTAAGCCAAAGCAAGAGAGTGGAGAAATAACAACTTTGATGATTATGTACAACATTGCAGGATTGTACAGAGCTTGCCCAGACAGTGTCTTTACTTCCACAACAACTCAGTGTAATGATTGTTAATTGTCCTCTTTGTACTGAAGAGGAATGAAAGAAGGGCTAATTGTCTAAATTTCTAAAAAAGTGAAAACAGAGTGGGGAAAAAATACTGAGTTTGGATAAGAAAGTCATTTGAGAGAACATTGAGTTTCTCCAATTTTACCTTGTGATTTGGGAAAAATTATTTCCACATAGGCCTTTTAAAGATAGGAACTTCTGCTCTTTTAAAAATCCTTGCTAATGGTGGAAAACTTCCTGTTGTTTATCACGAAATAGTCTCTCATATTGCAGAGCAGTAATAAACAAATGAAGGCATCTACTCTGTTCAAATTCTACCAAGTTTATTATAAAAAATTGATGAGTTCAGTGGTGAATACTTTATTCAAAATACATGTATCTGCTTAGCTAGAGACAGTTCATTGTGATAGGACTTTATACTTCCCATGCCTGCTATTCTTGAGGAACTTCTCTGTTTTTCTGTAAACTACTGATTTAAACTGTTGATAGGGACTGTTTATAGAAAATGCCAGAGAATATAAATTTATAAATATAATAGGGAAAATACAACTATCATCATTTTATTGTAGATTCAAAGAAGCACATACTAATCCTTAACCCCTCCTCTTCCTTCATCTAAACCATCCATAACATCATCCTCAATTCATTGTACTTCTCTTTCGTACTCTACAACACTTTTCTGTTCTCTCTCCCTCTATGTTGCATGTGTTTCATTCATTTAAATCTTCCCAGAGTGGATCTATTTTCTTTGCATGATCTAGTCAATCAACAAGATATAACTAACCAATCTCCCCAGTATGTGGCCACAAGCAGTTTTCAAAGTGGGAAGATGGGACGTGAGCCAGAAGAGGATATTTTCTCAGTTAAATACAGCTTTTTACAGACCTAGCAATTAAAAATATTTTCCTTGTTATATGTACTGTTATATTTATATATGTGCATATTCACCCATTTCTTTTGTAGGATATTTAACGTAAACTTCATAATGTATTTGTGGACTCCTAGACAGTCATACCATTCACTGCTAACCTGCCCCAAATTAGTTGTAATCTTTGTAAATTCTTAAAATCTGCCTTTTTCTAGGTGTCTGTTATGTTTTCCATTAGTTAAGTGACTCTTGGAAACTACTTTTAAACATTGAGAATAAAATATACTCCCATATATCCTTTATCCTGATTTCTCAGTTGTTTCTTTTTCTATACCCAAAAGGTTCTAGGTCCGTGGATCCCAAACTTTGCACAAGGCACCCCTGGGCATTGCAGTCAACTAACAGGGGCGCTGGAGTGGAGGCTATTTTCAATTTTTGAGAGAAACACAGCGACATCTGTTGGGCATGACCTGAACTACTACGCTAAGTTGTTGAGACTCTTTTAACCTTGAGAGCCTTGAAAAAACTGCAACACTAAGGGTCCAATGAACTGAAAACGTTTGGGAACCTGCTCTAGGCATTAAAATTTATTTTGTATCAAATTAATAGTTCAATTATGTTTTGTACACAATTAATCAAAACAACTTAAATATATTATCCAAATTTTGATAAGTAGTTATTAAACAAAAAATTAAATTTTTATCAAAAACGTCAATTAATGAGATGCATGGGACATTTTTCCCCCAATTAGTTCATATGTCTGTATATGAATTTTACTGACTTGACTGAATCAATTTTTATTTATATTTTTGTTTTGCTGATGTAAATGTTGAGAAAACTTGTCTACATAAGTAAATAGAAATGAGAAGAGATTTATTATAGCACTGTCATTATTCTTTGAACTCCTTCTGAGTTATATGCCAAATATATAAGCAAAGAGTTAGAAAACTACCATACTTGTAGAATTTGTTTTCTAGACCTGTGCTGACCGGTAGCCATTAGCCACATGTGGCTATTTATATTAAATAAATAAAATTTAAAATTCGGTTCCTCAATTGCACTAACCATATTTCAAGTTCTCAAAAGCCATGTGTAGCTAGTGGCTCCTGTATTGGACAGTGCAAATATAGAACATTTGCATCATTGCAGAAAGTTCTATTGGATAGCGCTGGTCTCTTTCTCAACACTTACACCAATATTTTAAATAATTTCTGTTTTTGGTACCCCAGAGGTTTTTCCACGCCAGGTAAATGCAGTATGGTTTTTTAAATATGCATGTTATCATACTGGTGTATTTTTTAGTGATTTCCCTCTTTTATTTAACTTTATATTTTTAAGGCTCAGTCACTGATTATGTAGCTTTTGTTATTTGCTTTGCTGTTGAATATTCCATTGTATGAATATACTTTCATTCATACATTGTATGAATCAACTTTCACACATATGTATAGTTTTTGTCCAGTTTCTTTGTCGTTAACACCAGTGCTGCTCTGAAATTCTTGTTTGTGTCTCCCAGGGCCCATGTGCAAACTTCTCTGGGATATACACCCAGGAGTAGAATTTCTGGGTCATAGGATATTTCCACCTTCAATTTTACTGGATAATGCAAATTGTTTTCCAAAATGGCTATACTAATCTCCCATTAGCAGTTCTGTCTTCTTCAAGTATTTATTTCAAATTCTTTGGCTGTGATTGACAAAAACAAACATAAATAACAGTGACTTAAACAAACAAACAAAAATGTATTTCCTTTCCTGTAGATAGGTTCAGAGGTAAGCATTTCAGTCCATTGTGACGGCTCCAGGATCATTAGGGTCCAAGTCTCCTTTCTTGTTGCTCGACTATCCTCAACATGTGGTTTTCACTTCCTGGTACAAGGAAGTTGCTTGATCTCTAGCCATTATGTTTTTTTCAACCCCTCAGAAGGAGGAAGAGAGAAAGAAGTTATGCTTCCCCTCCCAGACATTTGTAAGAACATTTCTTAGAATTTGAACAATCTATATCTGCTTATAACCTATTGGCCAGACCTTAATCACATAGTCACACCAAGCGACAAGAGTGACTGCAAGGTGGGGTCTTTATTCCAAGTGGTTATGTGCCCAGCCAAAAATCAGTGGTCTTTCGACCGAAGAAGATAAAGAATTCTGGGGGACAACAAGTGCTTTCTTCCACTTTCCATGCAGTTTCCTACACTTCCCTGATTACTGGAGACGACGAACATCCTTTTAAGTTTCTAGGCCATTTGAATTTCCAATTCTATGAAGCAACCGTTTATTTCTTTTGTTCTTTTTTTTCAGTTGTTTTATTTTCCTTATTAAGTTTTAGGAATTTATTAAATATCCTGAAATATTCCATATCTCTTTCTGTGGCCTTACATTTTACGCATTTCCCTTGTAACCAGCATGTAACAGAATTTTAAAAACTCTTGTCTGAAATCTTCATCTTTTATCTGGTAGGTTTAGTCTGTTTATTGTGATTACTAATAGGTTTCTAATTCTTTCTGCCATCTTATTTTGTGCTATTCTACTTTTTCTGTTTTTTAAAGAATTTCTTAACTTACTTTGAATTGAGTCTTTTTCTTATTTCATTTTTTTTCCCCTACTGGTTTAACAGTTATCTGCTCTATTTCTACTATTTTAATGGTTACATTTTAAGTTCTAATATGCATGTACATATAAAATCTAAAAACAATCAGAACATTTACCCTCTTTCAGGACTATACAAGAATTTTAGAACATTTTATCTCCATCTTGTCTCCTGTTTATTTCCTGTTGTGCAATATCTTAGGTCCTGTCTTGTTTTTTAATCATAGAAATTAGATATTTTTGTAATATTTTATGTAATTTCAAACACATAAAATTTGCAGAAATTGTACAAAGAATTCCCATATATACTCTACCCAGATTCTCCAGTTGTTTACATTTTGCTCTATTTGCTTTATTGTTCTCTCTCTCTCCCTCCTTCCTACCTCCTTCTTGCATTGAAGAGCAATTTGGAAAGTTGGCAATATTATTTCTCCTTTACCACTAAGTACTTCAATGCCTATTTCCTAAGAAAAAGACATTCTCTTTCATAACCAAAGTACAGTTTAAATCTAAAACATTAACATTATACAATACTATTATGCTACAGTCTATATTCATATTTGTCAGGTGTCCCAATAATGTCCTCATAGCCATCTCCCCACCTATCCAGTCCAAGATCCAATCCAGATTACATATTGCATTTAGTAGCCTATCTCTGTAGGCATATTTGATCTAGAACAGCTACTCAGACTTTCTTTGTCCTGTTTGACCTTGAAATTTTTGAAGGCTGGTTAAATTTATAGAATGCTCTTCAATTTGGGCTTGCATAAAGTTTGCTCATGATTAGCTTCAGATTAGGTATTTGGGGCAGAAATAGTGCAGAATTGATGGCGAATCCCTAGCAAATCATTTCAGAAGGCCCATGATATTGGTTTGCCCTGATATTGGTGATGATAAATTAGACCACTTGGCTAAAGTGGTGTCTGCCAGGTCTCTACACTGTATAAGTTACTGCTTTTCTCTTTAATTAATAAATAATATATGGATAGATACTTTGAGACTTTGTAAATATCCTATTCCTCATCAAACTTTCACCTATTAGTTTTAGCAACCATAGATGGTTATCTAACTCCACCATTGCTTTTCTATTTTTTGGTTGACGTTTTATGTAAGAAAGATCTTTCCTTTCACCTTCACCCTTATGTTTGTTTGTTTATGTCATTATGGCCTGCATGTTTGTGTTCACCTTCCCCCCACAAATTCATATATTTATACCTTAATTCCCAATAGGATGGCATTGGAGGTGAGGCCTTTGGGAGATAATTAGAACATGAGGGTGGAAGCCCAATTTTGGGATTGGTGAGTGTCTTTTTAAGGAAAGGAAGAAACCTAGGTTCTGCTCTCGGCCATGTGATGATACAAGAAGAAGATGGCCATCTGCAACTCAGGAAGCAGGCTCCTACAATACACCAGATCTGCCAGCACCTTGATCTTGGACTTCCCAGCCTCCAGAACTGTGAGAAATAAGTATCTGTTGTTTCAGCCTCCCAGTCTATGATAATTTGTTATAGCAGCATGAACTAAGTAAGACAAGAATGGACTCGTTGACACTTATTTTATTCTATAGGTTATAATTCATTACTATCATTATTTATTTTCATATGCAAATTGTCCCAGATTTTTCAAGTAGGAGCCCTTTTAAGTGTTCCTGTGTCTTTTTGATATGTCCCCACCATTCTCTGAGCATTTCCCCACTTACTGGAGCAAAATGTTCCAGGCTTCTCTTATACTTCCCTACTCTAATCTAAAATTAGCCTTTTCCCCATGGAGTTTAATTGATTTTAGGGGAGAATAGAATTTTGAAACCAAAATCTGTACACTAAGTGTGCTCATTGATACTGGTGTATCATTGCCTCTAAGGTCTCTCAACTGCTAGAGCAAGGAAATGTGTTTTAATATTTCTAAAACACATTTCCTTGCTGTATGCACATATGCACCTATATCTACATTTATTTTTCTATCAAAAATGTATTTATCCTGATAATTCCAATTCCACTTCAACACCATATGCTATATTCTAGTCTTCCTCCTTTCCAAATTTGTAATTCCCTTCTTTAACAATGAGAAATCTGGCTTCCATTATCCTCAATATGTTTATTATTTGCTCTAGCCTAAATTCACAGAAGTTAGTTTCAAATTGCTAACTTGTATCATTGCAAAAAGCAAGACTACTAACTGGAATTTACATTTCATAGATTTTTTTAGCTAAAATTCATATAGAGTGAATGTATATGTCTTAAGTATACAATTTGATGAGGTTTTTTTTTCACTTGATAATTTTAACTTTCATATTTATGTCTATAAATAAATATATATATATCTCCCAGAATTTATAATCATTATCTGTAGAAAGTTTTGCCTGCTATCATTTATTCCACTATTGCCTAAAGTAGAGACCTAATTTTGTCATTTTTATACAGCAGCGTTGATTTAGATATACCTATATCTCATATATCCCTTTTTCGATTGTTTTCTTTTGCTTACCATTTCTTCTTGTACCACATACCTTTTTCTTGGGATCATTTACCTTCTTCCTGAGGTATAGTCGTGAAGAATTCTTCAGTGAGGGTCAGTTGCTCATAAACTCTCAATTTTTGTCTGAAATGTCTATTTTAGCCTTATCGGTTAAAGATAATTTCCTCAAAATACTATTTTAGGTTGCAAAATTATTTTCTCTCAGTAATTTAAATATATTCTATCCTTGGTTTCTAGTTTCCATTGTTACAGTTGAGAAGTCAGATATCAACATTGTTTCTTTCATGGTGAATTATCATTCACTTAAGATCTTCTCTTCATGTTTGGTGTTTTGCAGATTCATCTGGTGAGATAAAATGTATGTGTAGATTTCTTTATTTATCCTGCTCAGGATCGTTATACTTCCTGATTCTAAGGATTCATGTATTCCACAATTCTGGAAAATTCTTGGTAATTATCTCCTTGAATATCTTTCTTATATTCTTTATTATCACACCTAAAGCTATGAATACATGGTTATTAGACCTTCTCATTCTCCTCCAGCTATAATAATTTCTTTTTCATAATTTTTCCTCTCTGTCTCACTGTGCTTTACTCTGGCCAATTTCTTTAGTTTTATCTTCTAGTTCACTAATTCTCTCTTTGTCTGCGTCAAATCTGGTGTTTTAGCTGTCCATTGAATTTTAAATTTTAATTATTTTTTTCCATAAATAATCTAGTTGAATCTTTTAAAAAAATCTGTTTGGTCATATTTTGTATTCTCTTATATCTGGCTTATATTTCTACTCCTTCCTTTATTTCTTTACACATATTAAACATACTTATTTTATGTTCTGAATTAGGTAATTCCAATATTTGAAATACAGTATTTCTTCATCAGATTTTTCTCTCTGTTATTTTCATTGGCTCTTATTCATAATCTTGTTTCCTCATGGGTTTTGTGATTTTTCTTTGTATTTTCCATCATAAGATCATGTAAAGTGGGACTTTTTCTGAGCAAATTTTATGAGGCCAGGATTGAGGATGCATTTTCCTAGAATGGATTTGCATTTTCTCCTGCTAGGTGCCTGGAAAGAACAATCAACTGAGGATTACTTTAACTTCTCAGCTTAGATTTTTTCCATCCCATATGAGCAATGTGATTTCAATCCTGATACTTACATGACAGCTAACTTGTGATTATGAATTAGGGTGCTCATACATTCTGGTGTGCTGAAGATAGTCCCAGTTAAAAATGACCTTTGTCTTGATTTAATTATTAATAATTACCTTCTTCCACTCTTAGAAGATTCCTTGCTTGTATTACAAATTATATGTCACCCTATTATGCATACTAAGGGGAGAGACTTTTTGTCCCTTCCAACCACAGCCAAGGCTGAACAGAGGTTTTGTTATTTCTCCTTTTACAGGGCAGAGTTTCCAGTTCACTCTTTCACTGATGGTGTATCTCCCAGAATCCTGATTTTAAGTTGGGGTTTCTATTCCAGTTTCTCAACTAAGAAGCTCTAGGTTTCTGGATTGGCAGATGCCCTCAGGGCAGCTGCTGGCTTTAGCATGTTTACCTCTCTGGATTCATGCTTCTGCTTAGTTTTTTGCCTCTAAGGATTTTCTTTACTTTATTGTGAGTGCAGCTATTATTTAAAAGGATGTTGTAAATCTTTCATCCAGAATATTTAGTTGTTTGGTTGCAGGAAGTTTTTTTCCTCCTAGAATAAAATCCCTGGGCTCCTCATAAATACTGACTTAACTACATGTGGTATTGGAAGAGTCAATTTTTCTAGTGTTGAGGTAGCCTAGAAACTTCGAAGAGCAGGTTTCCTTCTTGAGAGCTCTTACTTGTCCCACTTTGTTGAAAATAGGAGGACAATTTACATGAAGGGAAAAATGTCCAAAAAAATTATCTTTTAATGTTTTATATTCTCTAGACACAAACTGAAAGCATAAAGTAAAATCACTTTTGTTTTTCTAACAAAGGAAATAGACAAGTGCCAGCATGGAAGATTAAAGATACTATTGTTACATGTTTTTTATAGATGAAGAAAATGGGGGACAGAGAGGCTAAATTAACTTACCCATGGTCCATTATTAGTAAATGATGGAACTAATATTGGAACCCACAGCCAGCCTGTCTATAATACTCATGCCCTTAACCACTACCTCATATGCTCCTTGGCACAATTATATGCATTCCTCTATCTCATCACCATAAAATCTATGCTTATGGGAGAAAGTACTGATACGCTGATACATATTATAGCCTTTCCAGTATTTTGGATTTTGATAAATATCCAAAGGTCACTCAGTAAAGGATATAAAGGATACAAAAGGATAGAAAAAAAAGAATATCAGCTCTGTTACAGATTATAAATACTCTGAGGAAACACTGACCTTTTAATCCTAAATCATAAGTGCTTTCCATGTCTCCATCCCTTTTCTCATTCTGTTCCATCTCCCTGGAAGGCTCTTTTCTGTTTACCTGAAAAAATTTTGCTTATTCTCCTAATACAGCTCAAATATTATCTCCATTTTTTAAAATATCTCCTATGAATACCCTTCTTCATGTAGGCTTGCTCAGACAGAATTAATGATGTACTCGTAGCATTTTTACACATCTTTATAACAACACTTATCAATTGTATTATGTTAAACCATATTAAATCGTCATTTTTATAGGTCAAAAATGGTTGAATGTCAGCAACATCACACGGTTCAACCTAAATTAATTGTGTATATATATATATACTCCGTTAGATTTAGGGGTACAGACCATGTGTCATTTACCTTTGTCTCTTTAATTCAGTGCCTCAGCATACAGTTAAAATATGATTATTGAATTGAATGAATGCCCATACATCAAGGCAATATTAAAAAATATTAATCACTGACATCTACTGCATGGCCATTGACCAATCAGAACAGATACTGGCATTAAACAATTGATAAAACTGTGCCCATTCTATCAGCTACATATCAGCCCAACTGATGCCAAGAATACATGCAGAATAAGACTTTTAGGATTATAATGAACCCTAAAATCAGGTTCTAACCAACTACATTCAATGCTTGAACCTTTTCTATAACAGTGCCACCAAATATTACTTCAACTTCTATTAACAGGGAACTAAAAACTTTTGTAGTAACCAGTTCTATCTTTGAGCACCTCTCATCCCTAGAAAATTCTTTCTTCCATTATATACTACAGTTTGTCTTTCTTTAACTTCCATCAACAGAGCCTAATTATAAGCTTAAAGGCTTCAGCACAAGTCTTATTCCTCTCATAGATGACAGCTTTTCAGATATATGAATATGACCATTATATCTGCCCCGAAGTCATTTCTTCTAAAGACAAAGTATTCTTGGTTTCTTAAACCAAGTGATCATTTTACATGGTTCATATTCCCTCAAAATGGTAGTAATCTTTGACCATTTTTGTCTACTTATGATGCCCAGAACTGAGCCCTGTATTCCAAGTAGGATATGACCAGAACAGAGGAAAGAAGGACTATCCCATCCTTCAACCCCATTTTGGACATGGTTTGACAGCATGTTGCATATGACAAGATGATACACGAAGGCAGTTCCTGCAGTCTAAACCAAGAGTATAAGCCCAGTCCTGAGAAGTCATGCTATAGGAAGGACAGTCTAGATAACTAAACTAGACCTGTGGTTCTTAATCTTGGCTGTATATCAGAACTGCCTGTAGAGCTTTAAAAAAAAAAAAACCATGTCTGAGCCCCACGCCAGATCTACTGAACATAACAATCTAGATATGGGACATTTTAAAAAGGTATGTAGGCAGTATGAAGTAGTCAAGAATGCACACCCTGCAGCAAGACTGCCTGAATTCAAATTCAGATTCATGTAATTTTGCAAATTGCTTAAACTCTCTCTACTTTCTCATCTCTAAAAATGTATAATGACCACAAAGGGCTGTTGCAAGAATTAAACAAGTTACTATAAGTAAAGAACCTAGAACAGTCCCTCACACTTAGTACGTGCTAAGTGAACATTGTCTATTATTATGATCTAGGTGTACTTAAATCTCTCCTGCTTGTTTAGCACTGGTATAGGACGTGCTGAGAAAGCACTGGTATAGAACATGGTCTGACATGATACTCCCCTCTGTCAGGAGGGGTAAAATACAGATGATCCTCCAACCTTTCTCAGGCAAGAATTCCTAATTCCCAATTCCCTCCTCTCCCGTCAGCTTGTCACCACAGCGACCCCACAGAAACTTCAGTTCTCGGGTAGTCATCACAGCATAGCTGCTGCTGAAACAATGCCTCTCCTTTCCCTCCACTACACTCACTGAGTGCTCTGGGCCAGTGCTTCACACACCTTTAGGTCTTACATGCTAGTTTAAAAAATGGGAACATAGATTTGCCAACCTTTCATATTACCAAGCAAGAATATTCAAAAATTATAATCACGTCTACTATCATCATAAAAAAAAAGGCACTGAAGCACTAAAGAAGTAGGAAGTTGTAATCTCAGGATAAATATTAAGGCTACCATAATTAAGTCAAACCTATGACCAACTCTCTTTGTCTGTGACTGTAGTTTGTTTAATTGCAGTAAACATCATCACTTTCTTTGCCTAACCCCTCACTTGTAATTATAATTACAGCATATGCATAGGGAGCCTTTAAATCTTGTAATTGCTGCCTGAATAGGAAAAAAAATACCGCTTGATTTACACCTAAGTTTTGGGACATTTATGTTTCTGTGGCTTTTATTTACTAAGTTGGGTTTGTCTTGATAGTCTCTTTTAGTATAAAATTTATGCAGCTGTATTTTGGAATGAAAAATAACATATATTTTCCTATACAAGTTTTTCTCATTTTAGCTAATGAAAATTCTGCCAATTAGGTACTGGGAAAGTATCTGTCAGTAGTTAATGCTAATAGAGACACCAGAGCATTCTTTCTGCTATTAATCTGTAGCTAATGGAAGGCCCATTTCTTAAGTACACACAGAAGAAAGAATAGAGAAAATACTGGCTATGACACCAAATGAATTGCCTTCCTCCCACAGTACTGTGCCCTTGTAACCTAGGGCATGTAGAGCAGGCTGGCAGCCATCGCATTACAGATTTAAAAGTGCTGGAATCTCTTGGTCCTGTAGCAGGTTGCCTGATGGATTGGTGAGTAATGTACTTGAAGAGTGCATTACTGAGCTCTAGACTAATGGCCACCTCTTGCCCATGGCCTTTATGGTAGATCATTCATTGTGCTGCCTCATCAGCTTCCTGCCAGTCTGTATCTGGCATGAGCTCTGGCTGTTCCAAAGCTGATTAATCCCTTAGGAATGAGTCCCACCACAGATCTTAGTGTGGATTACACAATTGAGAATGTTCTGGTGCTATGGGGATAACGCAACTTTTCTTTGAATTCAGGAATCCTCATTTGAGAAGATGAAATTAGCTCACCAATTAGTATATTGCCATATATGGCAAATTCTATAAAAATTCAAGAAATTTCCAATAACATAAATGCTCTGATTGATAATTTCCAGGTTTTAAGTTCTAAAAGGATGAAAAAATCTTAGAGGGTAAATCTACAATGTAAACTTGCTAGCATATCAGTCATCTGAGGAGACATCATATCACAACATAACTGTATATTGCATTTTTACTTAGCTTTTCTCTTTCTCAGATGTTTTGCTGATTCCAGAATTTTTTTAAAAAAGGTAAAAGGTCTCTACTTTCCACATATAAAGTAATGTATACTTTCCCCTGAAAGGCTACAATGTAATATTTGCTATAAAGAGTCACAAATGAAATTTGATGGTAGCATTTTATTCAGTGGAAATGTATAACATAACATTTGCTTTTGATTTAATACAGAAAATTATTTTGATTTCTCAACAGAAAAAAATCCTTAATTTATATATTGTCAAAGTAGAGGTGTGCACAAATTACAGATTTGCTAAATTGTTATTAATTATAATTAGCACTTTAAAGGAATAATAACACACATTAAATATCTTAGGTCTTTTGATGATTTAATCAGCACAAGGATATCATATTTCTTCAAATTCAATATCCTGAAATTGAGTGTGTGAAATAAGACAAAAAAAACAAAAGCAAATAATGGAAGACCACATATAACTCAGGACTAAGTACAGACTATAATTCTAGGAGAATTTGGAGGAGAGGGAAGTCAGTGATGACTTGAGGAATAAGAAACATCCTGAAGAAGATGAAGGTTAAGCTGACTCTTAAAGATTAGAACTAGGGTAGGCAATGGGAAGGGTGGGTATTCCAGGTCAGTAAAATAGCATGAGCAAAAGCACAGAAGTATTAAAGAACGTGACATATTGCTGGACTAGAAAGAAGAAAAGCCTGACCAAAGCAGGGGATATGGGTCTGGAAGTAGTAGAAAATAAATACAGGTTGAGAGGACTTCTGATTCTGGCAATGTGGTAGACTAGATCACCTAGAAACTGTCCTGCTATAATCATCTGGAAATGCTATAAAATAGAATCAATTTCCTTTGGAATATATAGCTTACCTCCCATAAAAATGATAAAAATGTAGAGGGTTCAGAAATAAGAAACTTGTAACCAGAGGGATAAATATGTGAACTAAGGCTGTAACTGCCCTGAGAAGCTTGATCTGGTGGGAGATGGAGGTTGTTGGTCTTAGAAATCTAGAAGCTTAAATTAACAACCCTGAATGGACTGAAGCTGAGAATTTGAGCCCACATAAGCCAAGGAGTTAGAACTAAAACACTATGTACTTTGTACCTCCCGTTTAAAAAGCCAGGACCCTTAAATTCTTAAATAATAAATTATTTTTGAAAGAATAGATTAGTAGGAAAATATGCCTGCTGCACAGGGAAATGACAAGGAAGCTTGTCAGTCTTGGGCTGAACTGAGTGTAAAAAGGTATATTTTTTGTTGAGAATAATAACAATGATCTGCCATGTATGAATTTGGGGAATACATTATTTATAATACCTGGATGGTCTGGTAATTCCCAAAGCCAGAAATTAGCATAAAAATTGGCCCTGGAACAGTAAAATTGCTGGGAAGAACTAACACAAAACTCTTTGGAAGTACATTTTATAAATAAAAGCCACTGAAGATTAACTCTTGATTCAATATTATATAACACCATAAGAAATGATCTACAATATGTGGTAGATATTAAACATAATAAATAGCAGGTTTAAGCTCCCTAAGCAGTCAATAAGAGTTCTTTAGGGAGATATTAGAGCCAATGGAGAGAGGCAATAATCAGCGATAACGACTGAGAATTTTTCAGAACAGGTGAAAGGCATGAGTCTTCAGGTTCAGGTAGCATAACCAAGCCTGAGTTGATAACCCATTCCAAGATACTCCAGAGTGAAACTTCAGAATACCAAAGATAAAGAGTAAAATTTTTAAACAATTAGAGCATAAAAAAGATCACTGAAGCAAGAATAATAATAACAACAGAAGATTTTCCAGAAGATAGAGGGCAATGGAGTAATAGTTTCTTAATGCTGCAGGGGAAAAAAACTATCAATCTAGAATTCTATACTTTGATAAGTTTTCCATTCAAGAGTGAGAATTTTAAAAATGACATTTTTAGACAAATGAAAACGTTGGGAGTTATTATTTATATGATTTCACTGGAAAAAAATTAAAAAATTTTTTCAGGGGGAAGGAAATTAAACTCAGAAACAAGATGGGGAAGGGAAGAAGCAAAGCTGATCCAAAAGATGGCAAAAATGTAGGTAAATCTAAATAATCACTAACTGTATAAGGTAATAATAAAAATGATAAATATTTTGGAGGATAAAAAAAGAAGAACTAAAATACTAAAAAGTAATAACATGAAAAAAGAAAGAGTTGGGTCTTTTTATTTGCAAAGAGAGAGTGATTATTTACAGACTATTAATTCAAATGTGTGTGTTCAAAACATGAGAAAACAAGCAAACAAGTGAAAGGTATGGATTGGAAATAAATAAATACATAGCAAATGATATAATTGTTTGCATAGAAATGCCAAGCAAATCTGACAAAGTATTAAAGCTAGTAAGAGTGCAAATTACCAGATACACATTTAATAAGCAAAATGTCAATTATATTTTTATACATCAGCAATGAACCATTATAAAATGTAATTTTAGAAAAATATCAATTTACAATAACTGAAATTTCAGACACCTAGGAATAAATCTACTAAAATATTTGGAGAAACTTCAAGGAGAATATTATAAAACCTTATTGAGAAAACATTTTTTAAAAGACTTAAGTAATGCATAGGTATACACCATATTTGAAAATAGAAAGGTTTAATATAATGAAGATTTAAATTCTCCACAAATTAACCTATAAATTCAATGTAATTTGAATAAAAACCCAAATCATGAAAGTTGACAAACATCTTTGTACTAGATTTTAATACCTATAGGCTGAGTACTTATAATTTTTCACTGTCAGTGTTTTCGAGACTATTCTTGCATGATTTTTTTTCTGTGTGAAATTTAGTACTAACTTGTTTACTTACATATAATAGCTTGCTGATATTTTATTGTAATTTTATTTAATTTATAAATCAACTTAGGGAGAATTGTCATATCTGTAATGTTGGGTTGTGCTATCCAAGAACAGGTAATGTCTTTCCATTGGGTAAAGTCTCATTTTGGGCCTTTTGAGTGTTTTTAACATTTTTTCCCATAAAATTTTACATACCTGTTGTTAAACTATGTACAGGTCCCTATAATCTATATTGATACTGTAAGTGAGGTTTTCTCCACTATTATGTCCTCTGATTATCATTTATGTATATGAAAGCTTATGATTTTTATATGTTAATTTTAAATCTTTCTAGCTCATGGAATTAGTGTTTCAGTTAGTTCTATCATTTATTTGTCTAGGATTGTCCAAGTAAGCTATCATATGATTTACAAATAGAGATAATTTTACTTCTTTATCTATTCCTATTTCTCATTTAATTTCATTGGCTAATACTTCTAGTACAATGTTGAATAGTAGTGAAGACAGTGGCCATCTTACTTTGTTCCCTTTCTTAGTGAAAATCTTTCTAGTGTTTCCTCATTATAAGACACTGACTTTATGATTAGGTAAATTTTATCATGGTAACAAAGTATTCCACAGTTCCTATTTCCTTGAGCATTTTTATCATGAATTGGTGTTGAATTCTGTCAAAGACTTCTTCAGGGTATATAGACATAATAGTATGATTTTTTTCCTTAGATTTATTAATTTGGTGTATGATATTAATGGAGTTTAAAATATTGAACCAACCTTGCATTCTTGGAATAAACCTACTGGTCATAGTGTATTATTTTTGTAATGTGGTCAGTGTGGTGTTGGATTCTATTTGCTAATATTTAGTTTAGAATTTTTTCAATAATATTCATTGGATATGGTTATTGGATCATAGTTCTCCTTCTTTGTATTGTCTTTATCTGGTTTACGTATCAGTGTTATACTTTCCTCATAAAAGGAATTAGGAAGTTTTCCTTCCTTTTCAATGGTGTGGAACAATTTACAGAGCATTGGGACTATCTTGGTCTTTGGAAGACTAATAGAATTCCTTTGTGAAGACTTCTGGGCCTAGTGCTTTTTTGCGGAGTCATTCTTTAATAACTTACACTATTTCTTCTAGGGTACTTGGTATGTTTAAGAGTTCTATCTCTACTAGGATTAATTTTGGTAATCTGTATATAAGATATTATCCATTTCATATAGATTTTCCAATTTATTTTTATAGAGGTCTGAAAAATTGTCTCATAAATTTTTATTTTAATTTCTTCTGTTTTAATGGTTATTTACTCATCTCATTTATTATTTTGTGTATTTGGGCTTTCTTTCTTCTTTGTGATGAGTTTAGTTTGTTATTTTCTCAGTATTGTTGTTTTTTCAAAAAACCAGCATTTTGATTCCTTAATTAAATGTAGTATTTTTCTATTCAAGTCTTCATTAATTTCTGCTTTTGTCTTTATTATTTCCTGCTTTGTATTTTTATTTTGCTTGACTTTGTTGTTCTTTTTCTTGTCTTATTGAGTAGGGAATTTGATTGATTTATTTTTAAATAGTTTTAAAGGCATTATTGCCATACATACAATAAATTACTCAAATGTAAGTGTACAGTGTGATTAGCTTTCACAAATGTATATACCTGGGACACCATTATTACAATCAAGATGATAAACATACCCATCACCCCAAAAGTTTATTTGTGCTCCTTTGTAGTCCCTTCATTCTACCCCTTTTCATCTCCAGGCAACTACTGATTTGCTTTCTGTCACTATAGATTAATTTTAATTTTCTAGAAATTTAATTTGCTAGAATTTTATATAAATGGAGTCATACAGGGGGCCAGCCCCATAGCTGAGTGGTTAAGTTCACATGCTCCACTTCAGTGGCCCAGGATTTCACCAGTTCGGATCCTGGGTATGGAACTAGCACCACTCATCAGGCCAGGCTGAGGTGGTGTCCCACGTAGCACAACCAGAAGGAACTACAACTAGAATATACAACTAGGTACTGGTGGTGCTTTGGAGAGAAGAAGAAGAAGAAAATAAAAAGATTGGCAACAGATGTTGGCTCAGGTGCCAATCTTAAAAAAAATGGAGTCATACAGTAAATATTGTTTTTTATCTGGCTTCTTTCACTCAACATAATTATTTTGAGATCCATCCATGTTGTTCCATATATCAATACTTCATTACTTTTTGCTTCCAAGTGGCATTCCATCTTAAGAAAAAGAGGAGCAAACATGACCCAACATAATGAGAAGATAATAGCTAATAAAGATCAGAGCAGAATTCAATAAAATAGATAAAAGAAAGAGAAAATGAAAAAGACCAAAAGCTGGTTCTTTAGAGAGATCAATAAAATTGATAAACCTCTACTCACACTGATGAGGAAGAAAGGAGAGAAGATACAAACTACAAAAATCAGGAATCAAAAAGGTGATATCACCACCTATTCCACACATATTTAAAAAATAGTAAAGGAATATTATTTTTAAAACTTTATAGTGATCAGTTCAATTTAAGTGTAAAAATTCCTTGAAAAATACAAACTAGCAAAGTTCGCTCAAGAAGAAAAGATAACTCAAAAAACTCTATAAATATATATGTTATTTTCCCTTAAGTACTACTTTAGAGCTATCCCACAAATTGTGATATGTTGTGTTTTCATTTTCATTCAGTTGAAAATAATTTCAAACTTCCCTTTGGAGTTCTTCTTTAACCACAGGTGTTTTATATGTGTGTTAATTTCCAAATATTTGTGGATTTTCTAGTATCTTTCTGACATGAATATCTTAATTTAATTCCATTGAGATCACAGAGCATGCCTTGGATCGCTTGAATCCTTTTAAATTTATCAAGACTTGCTTTATGGCCTACAGTACAGTCTGTTGGTAAATGTTCTGTATGTACTTGTAAAGCATGTGTATTCTGCCATTCTTGGGTGCATTATTAGGTGCATAAATGTTTAGGATTATTACATCCTCTTAATGATTTGAATCTTTATCACTGTGAAATGACCTTATTTAACCCTGGTAATCTTATTTGCTCTGAAATATACTTTTTCTGATATTAATATAGCTACTTCAACTCTCTTGATTAGTGTCAGCATGGTATATTTTTTATATCCTTTTATTTTTAACTGATTTGTGCCTTTACATTTAAAATGCATTTCTGTAGGCAGCAAGTAGTTGGGTATTTTTTATCTAATATGACAATCTCTGCTGTTTAAATAGGATGTTGGGCCATTTAAATTAAATCTATCATGCCAGTCACCATATACTTGTGCCCCTTTCCCCCTTGTGCCAACCTCCAACCCCCTTCCCCTCTGGTAACCACTAATCTGTTCTCTTTGTCCATGTTTAAGTTTATCTTCCATGTACGAGTGAAATCATATGGTGTTTGTCTTTGTCTGGCTTATTTCACTAAACCTAACACCCTCAAGGCCCATCCATGTTGTTGCAAATGGGACAATTTTGTCTTTTTTCTATGGCTGAGTAGTATTCCAATATATGTGTATACACCACATCTTCTGTATCCATTCATCCCTCAATGGGCACTTGGGTTGCTTCCACATCTTGGCTATTGTGAATAATGCTGCAATGAACATAGGGATGCATAAGTGTCTTTGAATTGTTGATTTCAAGTTCTCTGGGTAAATACCTGGTAGTGGGATAGCTGGTTTATGTGGTATTTCTATTTTTAATTTTTTGGAAAATCTCCATACTGTTTCCTATAGTGGCTGCACCAGTTTGCATTCCCACTAGCAGTGTATGCAGTTCCCTTTTCTCCACAACCTCTCCAACATTTCTTGTATTTTTTCTTGCCATTGTAATGGGAGTAAGATGATATCTCAGTGTAGTTTTGATTTGCAATTCCCTGATGATTAGTGATGTTGAACATCATTTCATGTGCCTATTGGCCATCTGTATGTCTTCTTTGGAAAAATATCTCTTCTGGTCCTCTGCCCATTTTTTGATTGGGTTGTTTGTTTTTTATTGTTGAGTTGTGTGAGTTCTTTATTTATTTTGGAGATTAACCCCTTGTTGGACATATGATTTGCAAATATTTTCTCCCATTTGGTGGGTTGTCTTTTCGTTTTGTTGATGGTTTCCCTTGCCCTGCAGAAGCTCTTTAGTCTGATGAAGTCCCATTTGTTTATTTTTTCTTTTGTTTCCCTTGCCCAAATAGACATGGTGTTTGAAAAGATCCTTCTAAGACCAATGTCAAAGAGTGTACTGCCTATATTTTCTTCTAGGAGTTTTATGAGTTCAGGTCTTTCCTTCAAGTCTTTGATCCATTTTGAGTTAATTTTTGTGTATGGTGAAAGATAATTGTCTACTTTCGCTCTTTAGCATGTGGCTGTACAGTTTTCCCAACACCATTTATTGGAGAGACTTTCCTTTCTCCACTGCATGTTCTTAGCTCATTTGTTGAAGATTAGCTGTCCATAGATTTGTGGTTTTATTTCTGGGCCTTCAATTCTGTTCCATTGATCTGTGTGTCTGTTTTTGTACCAGTACCATGTTGTTTTGATTACCATAGTGTTGTACTATATTTTGATGTCAGGTACTGTGATGCCTCCAGCTTTGCTCTTTTTGCTCAGGATTGCTTTTACTATTTGGGGTCTTTTGTTGCCCTGTATGAACTTTAGGATTCTTTGTTCTATTTCTGTGAAGAATGTCATTGGGATTTTGATTGGGACTGCACTGAATCTGTAGATTGCCTTAGGTAGTATGGACATTTTAACTATATTTATTCTTCCAATCCATGTGCATGGAATATCTTTCCATTTCTTTATGTCATCATTGATTTCTTTCAATAATGTCTTATAGTTTTCATTGTATAGGTCTTTACCATCTTTGGTTAAACTTTTCTTAGATATTTTATTCTTTTCTGATGGTTGTAAATGGGATTGTATGCTTGAGTTCTCTTTCTGTTAGTTTGTTATTAGAGTAGAGAAATACAACTAATTTTTGTAAGTTGATTTTGCACCCTGCAACTTTGCTATAGTTATTGATTATTTCTAATAATTTCTCAATGGATTCTTTACAGTTTTCTATATATAGAATCATGTTGTCTGCCAACAACAAGAGTTTCACTTCTTCCTTGCCAATTTGAGTATCTTTTATTTCTTTTTCTTGCCTAATTGCTCTGGACAAAACCTTCAGTAGAATGTTGCATAAGAGTTGTGAGAGTGGGCACACTTGTTTTGTTCCTGTTCTCAGAGGGATGGCTTTCAGTTTTTCCCCATTGACTATGATGTTGGCTGTGGGTTTGTCATATATGGCCTTTATTATCTTGAAGTGCTTTCCTTCTATACCCATTTTATTGAGAGTTTTTATCACAAATGGATGTTGCATCTTGTCAAATGCTGTCTCTGAATCTATTGAGATGATCATGTGGTTTTTATTCCTCATTTTGTTACTGTAGCATATCACAATGATAGATTTGCAGATTTTGAACCATCTCTGCATCCCTGATATAAATCCCACTTGACCATGGTGTGTCATCCTTTTACTGTATTGCTGTGTTCAGTTTGCCAATATTTTGTTGAGGATTATTGCATCTATGTTCATCAGTGATATTGGCCTGTAATTTTCCTTCTTTGTGTTGTCCTTGTCTGGCTTTGGGGTCAGGGTGATCCTGGCCTCATAGAATGAGTTAGGAAGTGTTCCCTCTTCTTCAATTTTTTGGCATAGTTTGAGAAGGACAGGTATTAAATCTTTGAATGTTTGGTAGAATTCTCCTGAGAAGCTGTCTGGTACTGGACTTTTATTTTTGGGGAGGTTTTTGATTACTGTTTCAATCTCTTTACTTGTCCTTGGCCTATTTAGATTTTCTATTTCTTCCAGATTCAGTTTGGGGAGGTTTGTATGACTCTAACAGTTGATCCATTTCTTCTAGATAGTCCAGTTTGTTGACAAATAGTTTTTCACAGTATTCTCTTACAATCCTTTGTATTTCTGTGGTATCTATTGTAATTTCTCCTCTTTCATTTCTCATTTTATTTATTTGAGCCTTCTCTCTTTTTTTATTAGTGAGTCTGGTTAAGGATTTGTCAATTTTGTTTATCTTCTCAAAGAACCAGCTCTTAGTTTCATTGATACTTTCTACTGTTTTTTGTTTGTTTGTTTGTTTCAATTTCATTTATTTCTACTACAATTTTTATTATTTCCCTCCTTCTGCTGACTTTGGGCTTTGTTTGTTCTCATTTCCTAGTTCTGTTAGGTGTAGTTTAAGATTGCTTATTTGAGATTTCTCTTATTTGTTAAGGTGGGCCTGTATTGCTATGAATTTCCCTCCTAGGATCACTTTTGTAGCAGTCTATATGAGGTGATATGGTGTATTTTCACTTTCATTTGTCTCCAGGTATTGTTTGATTTCCCCTTTAATTTCTTCAATGATCCATTGGTTGTTCAGTAGCATGTTGTTTAGTCTCCACATATTTGTCACTTTCCCAGCTCTTTTTCTTGTAATTGATTTCTAGATTCATAGCATTATGGTCAGAAAAGATGTTTGATATGAATTCAGTCTTCTTAGATTTATTGAGGCTTGCCTTGTTTCCCAATATATGGTCTATCCTTGAGAATGTTCTATGTGCACTTGAGAAGAATGTGTATTCTGCTGGTTTTGGATGGAGGGTTCTATATATATCTATAAAGTCCATCTATTCTAGTTTTTCATTTAATGCCACTATTTCGTTGTTGACTTTCTGTATGGAAGATCTATCCATTGATATAACTGGGGTGTTAAGGCCCCCTACTACTATTGCATTGTTGTTAATATCTCCTTTTAGGGTTGTTCTTAGTTGCTTTATGTACTTTGGTGCTCCTGTGTTGGGTGAGTATATATTTATAAACGTTATGTCCTCTTGGTGGAGTGTCCCTTTTATCATTATATACTGCCCCTCTTTGTCTCTCATTGCCTTTTTTATCTTGAAGTCTGCTTTGTCTGACATAAGTATGGCAATACTTGCTTTCTTTTGTTTGCCATTAGCTTAGAGAATCATCTTCCATCCCTTTACTCTGAGTCTGTGTTTGTCTTTAGAGCTGAGATGTGTTTCCTGGAGGCAGCATATTGTTGGGTCTTGTTTTTTTAATCCATCCAGCCACTCTGTGTCTTTTGATTGGAGCAATCAATCCATTTACATTTAGAGTGATTATTAATATATAAGGGCTTAATGATGCCATCTTGTCACTCATTATCCAGTTGTTCTGTTTTCCCTTGTTTCTTGTCCCTTGTATTTCAGACTGCCAATTCAGTTTGGTAGTTGTCTATGATGGTTCTCTGTTTTCTCTTTATTTATCATTTGTGTCTCTTCTCTGATTATTTGTTTAGTGATTACCATGAGGTTTGTATAATAAATATATATATGAGAATGTCCATTTTCTGATAGCCTCTTATTTTCTTAGTCTAAGCAAATTCCATCCCTCTCCTCTTCCCCTTCTAAGCAATTGTTGTCACAACTTATTCCATTTTGTGTTGTGAGTTCTTGGTAAAAAGACAAGATTATAGTTATTTTTGATGTTTTTCTTCCCTTTATCTTTAATGTTATAATTAAGTGTTTACTAACCTGTTCTGATAGAGAACTGCAATTTTCTGATTTTGTCTGCCTATTTATCTCCTTGCTCAATGCTTTGTAAACATTTTCTGGGTTGTTTTTTTTTCAGCTATGAGGGCCTTCTTGATCATTTCTTGTGGGGGGTGGTCTTGAGGTGATTCACTCCCTCAGCTTTTGTTTACCTGGGAAAGTTTGTATTTCTTCATCGTATCTGAAGGATACATTCACTGGATAGAGTATTCTTAGTTGAAAGATTTTGTCTTTCAGAATTTTGAAAATATCATTCCACTCTCTCCTAGCCTGTAAGATTTCTGTTGAGAAATCCACTGAAAGCCTGATAGGGGTTCCTTTATAAGTTATTTTCTTCTGCTTTGCTGGCCTTAATATTTTTTCTTTGTCATTGACTTTTACCAATTTTACTACTATATGCCTTCAAGAAGGTCTTTTTACATTGATGTAATTAGGAGTCATATTAGCTTCTTTTCTTGTAATTCTGGCTCCTTCCTCAGGTTTGGGAAGTTCTCAGCTATTATTTCTTTGAACAAGCTCTCTGCACCTTTCTCCCTCACTTCTCCCTCTGGAATACCTATAATCTTTATGTTGCATTTCCTAATTGAGTTGGATATTTCTCAGAGAATTTCTTCATATCTTTTTAGTTTTAGTTCTCTCTCCTCCTCCATCTGAAGCATTTCTGTATTTTTGTCCTCCAAATTGCTAATTCTATCCTCCATAATATCAGCTCTGTTATCCAAGGACTCCAAATTTTTCTTTATCTCATTCATTGTGTTTTTCATCTCCCACATTTCTGATTGGTTTTTCTGTATAGTTTCAGTCTCTTTTGTGAAAAATTCCCTCTGTTCATTAATTTTATTCTTGATTTCATTGAAATGCCTTTCTGAATTTTCTTGTAAATTGTTGAGGTGTTTTTTCCCTGCAGGTTAGTTTTATTTATTTATTTTTTAGTTATGTACAATTTTTTAAATTAATGAATTTATTTTTATTGCAGTAACATTGGATTATAACCTTATACAACTTTCAGATGTCCATCATAATATATTTTGAATTCTGTGTTGATTGCATCATGTTCACCACCCAAAGACTAATTATAATCTGTCACCACACATGTGCCTAGTCACCCCTTTTGTCCTGCCCCTTGCCCCCTTTCCCCTCTGATAAGTACCAATCCAATATCTGTTGCTATATGTTTGTTTGTCTTTGTTATTACCTTCTACTTATGAGCAAGATCATATGGTATTTGACTTTCTCCCTCTGATTTATTTCACTTAGCATAATACCCTCAAGGTCCATCCATGTTGTCACAAATGGTCAGATTTCATCATTTCTTATGGCTGAGTAGTATTCCATACTGTATATATTCACTACATTTTCTTTATCCATTCGTTCCTTGATGGGCACCTAGGTTGCTTCAAAGTCTTGGCTATTGTGAATAAGGCTGTGATGAATATAGGGGTGCATGTATCTTTATGCATTCATGTTTTCAAGTTCTTTGGATAAATACCCAGCAGTGGAATAGCTGGATCATATGGTAGCTCTATTCTTAATTTTCTGAGGAAACTCCATACTGTTTTCCATAGTGGCTGCACCAGTTTACACTCCTACCAGCAGTGTACAAGGGTTCCCTTCTCTCCACATCCTCTCCAACACTTGTTTCCTGTCTTGTTAATTATAGCCATTCTGACTAAAGTGAGGTGATATCTCATTGTTTTGATTTGCATTTCCCTGATAGTAAATCATGTTGAACATGTTTTCATATGCCTATTGACCATTCATATATGTTCTTTGGGGAAATCTCTGTTCAGATTGTTGCCCATTATTTTTAATGGGTTATTTTGTTGTTGTTGTTGAGATGTATGCATACTTTGTATATTTCAGGTATTAACTCCTTATCAGATATATGGTTTGCAAATATCTTCTCCCAATTGTTAAGTTGTCTTTTCATTTTGTTGATGGTTTCCTTTGATATGCAGTAGCATTTTAGTTTGATGTAGTCTCATTTGTTTATTTTTTTCTATTGTTTCCCTTGCCCAGTCAGACATGATATTTGAAAATATTCTGCTAAGACCAATGTCAAAGAGTGTACCTCCTATGTTTTCTTCTAGAAGTTTTATGGTTTCAGGTCTTAAATTCAGGTCTTTGATCCATTTTGAGTTAGTTTTTGCGTATGGTGTAAGATAATGGTCTACTTTCATTTTTTTGCATGTGGCTGTCTAGTTTTTCAAAAACCATTTATTGAAGAGACTTTCCTTTCTCCATTGTATGTTCTTGGCTCCCTTGTCAAAAATTAGCTGTCCGCAGATGTGTGGCTTTATTTCTGGGCTCTTGATTCTGTTCCATTGATCTGTGTTTCTGTTTCTGTGCCAGTACCATGTTTTTATTAATCCAGCTTTGTAGTACATTTTGAAGTCAGGGATTATGATGCCTCCAGCTTTGTTCTTTTTTCTCGGGAATCCATTGGCTATTAGGGGTCTTTTGTTGTTCCATATAAATTTTAGGATTTTTTTTTTCTATTTCTGTGAAAAATGTTTTTGGAAGTTTGATGGGGACTGTATTAAATCTGTAGATTGATTGCTTTAGGAAATATGACATTTTAACTATGTTAATTTTTCCAATCCAAGAGCATGGAATATCTTTCCATTTCTTTGTGTCTTCTTCAATTTCTTTCAACAACGTTTTATAGTTTTCAGTTTAAGATTTTTCATCTCTTTGGTTAAATTTATTCCTAGGTATTTTATTCTTTTTGTTGCATTGTAGATGAGATTGTATTCTTAATTTATCGTTCTGCTACTTTGTTGTTAGTGTATAGGAATGCAACTAATTTTTATGTTGATTTTGTATCCTCCAACTTGACCATATTCATTTATTATTTCTAAAAGTTTTTAGTGGATTCTAGCGGGTTATCTGTATATAAAATCATGTCATCTGCAAATAATCACAGTTTCACTTCTTCCTTTCCAATTTGGATCCCTTTTATTTCTTTTCCTTGCCTGATTGCTGTGTCTACGACTTCCAATACTATGTTAAATAAGAGTAATGAAAGTGGGCATCCTTGTCTGGTTCCTGTTCTTAGAGGGATAGCTTTCAGTTTTTCTCTGTTGAGTATGATATTAGCCATGAATTTGTCATATATGGCCTCTATTATGTTGAGGCAGTTTCCTTCTATACCCATTTTATGCAGAGTTTTTATCATAAATGGATGCCGTATCTTGTCAACTGCTTTCTCTGTACCTAGTGAGATGATCATGTGATTTTTATTCTTCATTTTGTTAATGTGGTGTATCACGTTGATTGATTTTGACGTGTTGAACTATCCCTGCCTCCCTGGAATAAATCACACTTGATCATGGTGTATGATCTTTTTAATGTACTGTATTTGATTTGCTGGTATTTTGTTGAGGACTTCTGCATCAATGTTCATCAGTGATATTGGCCTGTAATTTTCTTTTTATATGTTGTGCTTGTCTGGTTTTGGTATCAGGGTAATGTTGGTCTTATAGAATGAGTTAGGGAGCTTCCCCTCCACTTCAATTTTTTGGAACAGTTTGAGGAGGATTGGTATTGTGTTCTTTGAATGTTTGGCAGAATTCACCAAGGAAGCTGTCTGGTCCTGGACTTTTATTTTGAGGGAGGTTTTTGATTACTGTTTTGATCTCCTTACTGGTGACTGGTCTATTCAAATTCTCAATTTCTTCTTATTTAGTTTTGGAAAGTTGAAAGATTCTAAGAATTTCTCCATTTCTTCTGGATTATCCAACTTGTTGGCATATAGCTTTTCATAGTATTCTCTTGCCGGAGTCCAGCTGCAGCCGGTAGGGTTTCTTGAGGGATGAACGGCGTCAGCGAAGAAAGAAGTTACGGTGAGACTGGAAGTGAGGTTTCCAAATCTGATTTATTCAAAGCATTTAAGCACTTATATAGGGTCCAGGTCACGCATTTATGATTTCATGGAATTGTCTCAGTACATAATTTTGGCAAACAAAATGGGTACATAAGCATATCTTGTTACAATATTAGCACAGTATGTCTGTGAGAAGTAAGCAACCTTTATTAAATATGGATATTGACCTTTTTTATATGTCTACTAGGCGTCTAGATGTTTAAGACTGATTGCAAAACGAGGTGTAACGTCTAGATTTAGTTCCTCATGGGTCGAATGGCCCTAAGCCTCTATCTTTATTCCTGTAATAATGAAAGCAGAACTATTGCAAAGTGTAAGGGGACCAAATATACACAGGCCCCCAGCTCCGTCTGACCAAAAGCCACACAGGTACAGTGCTTGGGGTTTCTCTTTTGCCATTAACTATTTTATAGGGTTCCCAATCCTCATCATAATCCCAGTTCCTCTGTGTCAATATATTATGATATTTCTTTGCAACCCTATCAGGATCATGAGTTGTCTTAGGAAGGGGTAGTTTTTGTATGCCTCTGCTCCTGGGTGGGTGCCACCATTTACCTCCTGTCCTAACAGGCCTAGGATAATATCTACCTCCTAGAAGGACCTGAGGAGGGAATGTTCTCTTTTGAGGCTGATTATTAGAAGGCTTCCTCCTTGAGGGCTGTCCAAATTCCCTTACCGCCTCTCCAGGAGGGGGTCAGAACGTTTTTTCCCTTCAGGCTTTTGTTCCCCTGAACCTTCCCTGAAAGCCAGGTTACATCAGCTTCCTTCCCCTGCTTGGAGAGATTTTCCCCAAGATATCCCCATGTACAGAAAAAGAACAGCAAGAGCAATATTGCTAAGATTAGTAGCATGAGTAGGATCAGGAGCGGCCAACCGCCATCTTCTGAGGGTCCGCCGTACGTTCCCTCATCTCTCTCCCGGACCGTTGCCCTTGGGTAGAGGCTTAGCTGACTGGTGGGAAGCTCCCAGCATTCTCTTATAATCTTTTGTATTTCTGAGTTGTCGATTGTAATTTCTCCTCTTTCATTTCTGATTTTATTTATTTGAACCTTCTCTCTTTTTTTCTTGGTGAGTCTAGCTAATGGTTTGTCAATTTTGTTTCTCTTTTCCAAGAACGAGCTCTTAGTTTCATTGATTTTTCTATTTTTTTTAGTCTCTATTTCATTTATTTCTGCTCTGATTTTTATTATTTCCTTCCTTCTGCTGATTTTTGGGCTTTGTTCTTCTTGTTCTTGTTCCTTTAGGTGCACTTAAATTTTTTATCTGAGATTTTTCTTGTTTGCTGAGGTAGGCCCATATTGTTATAAACTTCCCTCTTAGAACCCCTTTTATTCTATCCCATAAATTTTGACATGTCGTATTTTCATTTTCATTTGTCTCCAGGTATTTTTTTATTTCTCCTTTGATTTCTTCATTGACTCAGTTGTTGTTTAGTAGCATTGTGCTTAATCTCCACATATTTGAGGCTTTTCCAGTTTTCTTCCTGTAGTTGATTTCTAGTTTCATATGATTGTGGTCAGAAAAGAAGTTTGGTATTATTTCAGTCATCTTAAATTGACTGAGACTTATTTTGTGGCCTAATGTGTGATCTATTCTGGAGAATGTTCCATGTGAATTTGAAAAGAATGTGTATTCTGCTGTTTTTGCATGGAATGTTCTGTATATATCTAGTAAGTCCACCTGGTCTAATGTGTCATTTAAGGCCAATGTTTCCTTATTGATCTTCTGTTTGGATGATCTATCCATTGATGTAAGTGGAGTGTTAAAGTCCTCTACTATTATTGTGTTACTGTCTATTTCTACTTTTATGTCTGTTAATAATTGCTTTATATATTTAGATGCTCCTTTGTTGGGTGCATAGATATTCATAAGTGTTATATCCTCTGGTTGGATTGTTCCCATTATTGTTATTAGTGCCCTTCTTTGTCTCTTGTTACAGTTTTGTTTTAAAATCTTGCTTTGTCTGATATTAGTATTGCTACCCCAGCTTTCTTTTCATTGCCGTTTGCATGGAGTATCTTTTTCCATCCCTTCACTTTCAGTTTGTGAGTGTCTTTAGGTCTGAAATGTGTCTCTTATATGCAGCATATATATGGGTCTTTTAAAAAATCCTGTCAGTCACTCTGTGTCTTTTGATTGGAGCATTTAGTCCATTGACACTTAAAGTAGCTATTGATGAGTGTGTACTTATTGCTATTTTGTTACTTTTTTTCTGGCTGTTTTAGTAGTTCTTCTCTGTTCCTTTCTTCTTTTGTTGCTCTCTTTCCTTGTAGTTTGATGGCTTTCTTTAGTATTATGTTCAGGTTCCTTTCTCTTCATTTTTTGTGTATTTATTACAGGTTTCTGGCTTGTGATTACTATGAGGTTCATATATAATAACCTACATATACAGCAATCTATATTAAGTTGAGTGTCTCTTAAGTTTAACCTCTTGGTAAAAGCTCTAGTCTTTTACTCCTCTCTTCCCACATTTTATGTTTTTGATATCATATTTAACCTCTTTTTTGTGCATGTGTATCTGTTACCCTCTTATCATGGAAGTAGATAATTTTCGTACTTTTCTCTTTTGACCTTCATATTAACTTCAGAGGTGGTTGATCTGCTTTTACTGTATATTTGTTTTACCAGTGATTTTATTGTGAGTTTAAAAAAATATTTTCTTATTCCTATTTGTAGTTTTTTCTTTTCCACTTAAATAAGTCTCTTTAGCATTTCTTGTAAGGCTAGTTTATTGGTGATAAGCTCCTTTAGTTTTTGCTTGTATGGAAAACTCTTTGTCTCTCCTTCTATTCTGAATGATAACATTGCTGGGTAGAGTACTGTGGCTGTCGGTTTTTTCCTTTCAGCACTTTAAATATCTTGTGCCACTCCCTCCTAGCCTGTAAGATTTCTGCTGAGAAGTCAGTTGACAGCCTTATAGGGTTTCCTTTGTATGTAACTTGTTCCTTTTCTCTTGCTGCTTTTAAGATTCTCTCCTTGTTTTTAATACTTGACATTTTAATTATAATGTTTCTTGGTGTGGGCCTCTTTGGGTTCATCTTGTTTGGTGCCCTCTGTGCTTCCTGTATCTGGATGTCTGTTTCTTTCCTGAAGTTAGAAAAGTTTTCAGCTATTATTTCTTCGAATAGATTCTCTGCCCCTTTGTCTCTCTCTTCCTGTTCTGAGGCACCTATGATATGAATGTTAGTGTGCTTGATGTTGTGCGGAGGTCCCTTAGACTGTCCTCATTCTTTTCCATTCTTTTTTCTTTTTTCTGTTCAGCTTGGGTGATTTCCTCTAGTCTTTTGTCCAGCTTGCTGATCCATTCTTCTGTATCATCTACTCTGCTATTGATTCCCTCTAGTGAATTTTTCATTTCCATTATTGTATACTTCAGTTCTTGTTCGTTCTTTTTTATATTTTCCAATTCTTTGTCGAAGTTCTCAGTGTATTCATCTAGTCTTTTCCCAAGATCAGTGAGAATCCTTATGACTATTAGTTTTGTACATTTTATCAGATAAATTGCTTATCTCTGCTTCATTTAGTTTTTTCTGAAGATTTGTCCTGTTCCCTTATTTGGAACATATTCCTTTGTCTACTCATTTTGCCTATTTCTCTGTGCTTATATCTATGTATTAAGTAGATTGGCTACATCTCCCAATCTTGGAGAAGTGGCCTTATATAAAAGATGCTCTATGAGGCCCAGCAATGTGTTTCCCTCTCATCACCAGTTCCAAGTGTTCCAGGAGTGTCCCATGTGAGGGCTATTTCTGTCCTTCTGTTTTGGTGAGGTTGCTCCTGCTGCAGGTGCCTGGGGAGGTTAGGCTGTCCCCCTGGCCAGCTGGTTGTAATACTCAGCTGTGTGTGGCTGCTACAGTCCCTTCAGTCATTTTATTCAGTCTGGGGAGCCCCAGCACAGTTGGCTGCAAAGTCTAATAGCATATTCCTGCTATAGTTTTTCTGTTAAGTGTGTAGGCCCCCAACATGGCTGGTTGATAGGCTCAGGGGCTCACAATTGCTGTAGGCCTCCAGCTTGCAAGGCTGTTGTCAGCTTTCTCAGTTGTGCAGCTGGGTGGGGCCAGCCCCAGGTGTGGCAGCACACAATTGTTTCAGGTGTTAGAAGGTGAGACCCCCTTTTGTGGCTATTGAGAAGCCCAACTCTGCTACAGCTGATAAACCTCACTGCCCACAGGCCCACATAACCCATCAATGCAGTCCTGCCCCATGTGCACGCCCCAGCCCACTGAAGTGGACCCACTTGCCCTGCTGCAGAGGTCCCACACACCCCACCTATGTGGGCCCACAATTTGCCTGAGGGCTTGCTGGTGAGTGGGACCTGTCCCTAGGGCAGGCTACCTGCCCTGGCTGAGCTGGATTAAATCAGTACTCTAGTGGATAGGGTAAAGCCCTCCACTAATAGGCCAGGGGAAGAACTTTAATGGCATCTGCCAGCGTCTGTGTCTGCACACTTGTATCAGGTCACAATAATGGCTGCCGCCCATGTCTCAGTCCCCAACGAGATGGTCCTGGCCACCTCCTGCCTCCCTGAGATGCTCCCAGAGCCTATCAAGTGAATCTCTTTTCACCAAAGGACTGTGCATTTTTCTTGTGATATTGTGTTGCTTTCCAAAATGGGTGAATTTGTCATGGGCCCTTTCAGAGCAGGCTTTTCTTTCTCTTATGTTTGACAGCTTTTCCAGGGGTATTCCCTGTTGTTAATAGCCAGCAAGGCCAGATATTATGACACTCATCTCTGATGTGCTGAGTTCAAAAGCTGCTTATTGTGGCAAAGCTTTCTTGCTCAGATCCCCAGGAAAAGCTTTGTACCTTAAGATTGCCCCTGGATGTGAAGCGCTATGGCTAGAATGTGGCTTTTTCTTCTATAGAAAGATGTTTCTGCCTCTTCCACCTTGGTCAGCACTGTTCCTTGTTCTGGAGGTTCTTTTTATTCAGCTTCCTATTCTCTCTCAGGTGTAATTCTTCCAAGGATAGTTGTAAATTTGTTGTGTCCATGGGAGGAGCTGAGTTCAGAGTCCTCCTATGCCACCATCTTCCCAGCAATCTCCTAATGAGATATTTCACATTCTTTTTTTCATGCTAAGTCTTCAAAACCTGGTGTGTATGTTAGGCTTACAGTACATCTCAGTTCAGAGCAGCCACATTTCTAGTGTGGCTATTAGCTACTATATTAGACAGTGCATGTCTAGAGACTTCATAGTTGTCTGAGATCTGCTTTTCTTCGAATCTGGAAATTACCCACTGATAAGATCATTTCTCACCCAGCAAGGTGTTCCCAGTACCTTCTTCCTTCTCTAGCCTCAACTTCATCAGCCTCACCACTAGAAACTACCTCAAGCAATGCTTCTCAAACTTTAACATACATAAAACTCACTTGAGGATCTTGCAAATTGTAGATTCTGATTCAGTAGGTATGGACAGAGTCTGAGATTTTGCATTTCTAACTCCCAGGTGCCAATGCTACTGGTCCAAGGACCTTATTGTAAGTAGCTAGGATAGAAAAGACCACTCCGAAGAGGATAACCATAACTGGAGCTGTTGGTTTTCCTCCCCCTAAGAAGTTATCAGATCTAATCCCAGCATGCCTAACATCCCTGTTCAGGTCACCACCAGAAATGAAAGATTCTGAGGAAGCACTGTCCAACAGGAATATAATGTGAGTTACATATGTAATTTCTAGTAGCCACATTTAACTTTTTAAGAAGTGAAGTTAATTTTAATGATATTTTCTTTAACTCAATATGTCCAAAATATTATTTTAACATTTAATCAATATTAAAATATTAATAAGACTCAGATATTTTAAATTCTTTTTTTTTTTTGGACTGAGTCTTCAAAATCCAGTGTGTGTTTTACACTTACTGCACATCTTAACTTTGAACAGGCACATTTCAAGTGCTCAACAGGCACATATGGCTAGTGGCTACTGCATTGGACAGTGCAGCTCTAAAGTCATCATCATGACCTGTATGCTTATTCCTATGTGGCTCTGTACATCCCAGAGCCTGACCCAGTTTCCCCTCCCTTCTTATTCCCACCAAACCCTCCTCCTGTATTTTCTGAATCTCATAGTATGGCATCTGAAAAAAGAATCTCCTGTATCATTAATCTCATCTAAAAACGTTCACTTCAACTTTTTGCCCTAACTAAAACCTGGTTATCCCTTAGAACCCTGCTTCTCCGCCTGCCTTGTCAAATGATGCCTGGTTTTTTTTAATATATATTCAGGCCTGAGGTGGGATAGATGTCCTTCTTCCTCCTCACTGCTCCGTTCAGGCCCTTTCCCTTCCTCTTTCTCTCAAAAACCCATTCTTTTGAATCAAATGCCAATAGATTATGTTATCTTCTATCTTTCCTTTTTTGTGGTCATTTGCTCAATTTCCTGGTTGAGTAATTTATGCAGTCAGCACTTGGCTCACTGTTTTCCTCTCCACCATCACACCTTTCAACATTCTTAATGACTTCAGCCTCCACATAGTTCTTTGATTTCCTCATTTCCACTGATCTTTCCTCTATCCCTTCTCAGATACCCACAATACCATTTCCAAAATCTAGATTTAAGAATCCCCCTTAAAAGAATGTTTCCAGCTCACTCAAACTTCAGTAACCATATGCCAACAATTCTTCAACCCATTGTACCCACCTATCAACCAATTCAGCCTCCTATTTACCTTCCTCATACCATTAACCCTCACGTCATCAATATTATGTTCCATGGCCCATTACTGTAATCATTCTGCTGTATACCCCCTTGTCCCTCTTTCACTTATTATACTATCTGGTAAACCCATATGTTGGTAAATCCAATGCAGCACCTACTGTCAACCCTTACCTGAACAACTAAATGTGGTTAGGGGTAAACACAATCATGCTGGCTGGTCTCATTTAAAATTTTTTACTACAAATCTCAAACCATCCTTTGTATTACTCACTTTTAGTTGATAATTTCATGTCTTATTTCATTGAGGAATTGGAAACTGTTAGAAGAAAACTGGTTTCTCCCACAACCAAATCTACCACCTATAACCTCTAACTTCTCTCCTATTACAATGAGTAGCATGTCCCTGCTCCTTTCTAAGCCCAATGCCCTGGCTTGCGAATTGGATTCTATCCCTTCTTTAGTCAAAGCCATGGTTCCTGAACTTATACCCTGTCTCTTACACATCATCCTTTTCCTTTCTGTTAGGATCATTCTTGATGGTGTACAAACAGGCTATGGTTGCTCCCAACTTAAAACCTTTCTTCATCCCAATATAACCCTCCTAGTACCACTCCATTTCTCTGCTCTCCTTTCTGTGAAAACTCATCAGTAGAGTTGTCTATACTTGCTGACTCAGTTTTTTCACAACCATTTCCTATTTTGTCTGTAACTTACTTCAGTCAAGTTTTTGTCCTTATTACTCTATTGAAACTCCCTTGTCAAGGTGACTGATGACCTCTGTCTTCCCAAATCAAATATCCAATTCTCAGTTGTCTTTTTATACAAACTCTTGGTGGCATTTTATATAGTTGATTACTCCCTCCTTCTTCAAATGTCTTTTTGTGTTGGTGGTGGTCTTGGTTTCTGGCTATTCTCCTGTAGCACTGGTTACTCCTTTTCAGCCTCCTTTGATGCCTTCTTTTCATCTTCCTAACCTCTGTTTTTTGGAATGCCCCAAAGCCATCTTTGGGCCTTTTCTCTCTCTAAACTTACTCTTATGTTGATTTCATCCAGTTACATGACTTGAAATGATATCTATAAGTTTGTGATTACAAAATGTGTATCAGTCTTAATTCCAGACTTCTCTGCTGAGCCCCACCCTATCTACTCTTGGATATCTAAGGTCTTCTCAAATGTAACCTGGCCAAAATGAAGCTTTTTATTTCCTTCAATCTGTTCCCCTTTCAGTCTTTTGCCACTCAGTTAAAGACATCACCATTCATTCCCTCATCCAGTTCCTCAAGTCCTATAGCTCTACCTTCAAAATATTTCCTGAATCCCTCCACTTGTCACCACCTCCACTGCTATCACCTTAAGTCCTGGACATTGTAATAATTTCTTGTTTAGTCTTCTATGATAACCTTCTCTCTGGTTTCCTTGCTCTCATTCTGCTCCCCTATCTTCACCCTTGAGTCTGTTTTTTAAAAAACAGCAGGAGTCATCTTAAAGCATAAATATGTAAACTTTGATTGGTTCCATCATGATTAGGATAAAATTCAGACTCCTTAATATGGCCTTTAAGAGTCTGCTCCTTCTGGCCACTGCTTATTTCTTCCACCACTTTTCCCCTGTTACTCCACTCCAGCCACATTGGCTGTATTTAATTTTTTTTTTTTTTTTTTTTGGTGAGGAAGATTGACCCTGAGCTAACATCTGTTGCCAATCCTCTTTTTGCTGAGGAAGATTGTAGCTGAGCTAACATCTGTGCCAATCTTCCTCTGTTTTGTATGTGAGATGTCGCCACAGCATGGTTTGATGAGCAGTGTGTATGTTCTCCCCCAGGATCTGAATCTGTGAACCCCGGGCTGCCAAAGTGGAGTGCATGAACTTAATCACTGTGCCACCAGGCCAGCCCCTGAATTTTTTTTTTTTTTTTAAAGATTTTATTTTTTCCTTTTTCTCCCCAAAGCCCCCCGGTACATAGTTGTGTATTCTTCATTGTGGGTTCTTCTAGTTGTGGCATGTGGGACGCTGCCTCAGCGTGGTCTGATGAGCAGTGCCATGTCCGCGCCCAGGATTCGAACCAACGAAACACTGGGCCGGCTGCAGCGGAGTGCGCGAACTTAACCACTCGGCCACGGGGCCAGCCCCGAGCCCCTGAATTTTTTAAATATGCCAAACTTGTTCTAATCTCAAGGACTTTACATTCTCTCTGGAACACTCATCCTCAGGATCTTCAGAGGGCTTGATCTTTTACATCATTAATGTCTCAGCTTGAATGTTAACTCTTAAGTAATAGTTCACCCTATTTCAAATAATTCCCCTAAATACTCTCTATTCTTTTACATGGTTTCATTTTCCTTTGTGGCACTTATAACTACCCGAAGTCATATTTTTAATTGTCTGTTTATTGTCTATATTTTTACTTCTTCACTAGAAAGTAAGTTCTGCAAATGAAGGAATGTTGTCCTACTCACTGTGGTATCTCCTGCATCTAGAATAATACCTGGCACACAATGAGTACTGAGTAAATAAGTCTGAAAGACTTCAGGAGACAGGTCAAGTGTCTGACCAAATCAGAATTTGTTGCTTGTGTTGTCTTCTAATGCTGATCTGGGCCATATTAAACTAAAGAGCCTTTAAGAATGAAAAGTTAGTACAAAACTAATTCCATACCAGGGAGCTTGTTCCAATGCTTGTTAGTAGTTGAATGCAGGAATTCTCAATGATCCCTGCTAATCAGCTAATTTGCCTGTTTCTATCAATAGTTACTGGCTATTAGTTTCTCCTGCCCAGTCTCCACCCAACTTGCCTTACAAGAGCTTGCTTTTAAACCAGGATTTTTTTTCTTTTTTGCTTGCTTTGCCGTCTCCTTGCTTGGCTTTTCTTTCTTTAACAAGCACAACAGCATGCTGCTGCATCTTCAAAGAGTAAATTAATTCCGTCCGCAAAAGGGTCAAGTGCTAGAAAGTGCATAGCCATGCAGTTTGCATGGCAGGATACAGAAGATATGATGCTAATAAGATTCTAAGATGAGAACAGCAGACTGTCTCTGGGGATTCAGATAAAGGAGTCTGTAAATTTTAAAAGAAATGGTCTCCGAAAACTAATGATGTCTGCTTTCCAATTCATTAATAATGTGGAGTGGGGAGATGGGAGTGAGATCCAGGCCATGCTTTGAAATATCAAAATGTAACGAGGAAGAAAACAGTGAGAGTGATCTCAATGGGGTCATAAAGCTGGGAGAAAGAGGCAAACTGTAAGAAGATGTGGTGGTGCTGTACGGAGGGAAGGGAATCAATCCACCCCATGTGTGTATATTTACGTGCATATAGTACCTTTATCTATATACGAGTAGATAAAAAGTTCTTTTGCTAGAAAAAAAAACACTGCAACATTGATAAGGCTTTTGCAATTTTCATATTTAAGGTGACTCAGAGAGAATATTTCCAGTATTGTAAAAATACGTCTAAGCTGCCTGTCTTTCCATATTTACAAACTATGCCCTTCACCTCTTTGCATTGCATACAAGGAACTGAGTAACAAGAACCTCAACCTTGTTTGTAGTTAATAGTGGAAGAAAAAAAACCCTCAGGCAAAGCCTAATGAACCAAGAGCAATTCTGAGCTCTCCTCTGTAATATCTGCCGAGGCAGTGTCTTTCCAAGGGCTGCCTGGACATATCGTGTGACCTTGCTGCTTTACATCATTAAAATTTCCCATTACTGGAATAGTGTTTGCATGGAGGAGCCGTTGTGCAGATATTACGGCTGAGTTTCTCTCTGCTGCATTTGGAGTTTGTGCTAATAGAAAATGCCTCTCTGCTTGAATAGTTCCCTCGAGCTGGGAGGTGTGCAGCAGCAGGAGAGTTTAGCTTTGGCTTTTATTTTGACAAAGCTATTACATTTTGCAGATTGAGGTTATGGTCTTTCCTCCTATCTCTGTATTTTATCTGCATGATATTTTCTGATCTCCCTTTTAAACCCCCATTAGTTACGATTGAGGCTCTGGGGTGGCAGCCTGCCATGGAGCCTGATATCGTCAGCTTTTCTTACAAGCCACTAAACAGACTGACTAATTCAGTAGTGTTCAGTCATGTGGAACCTTTCCAAGGGGGCTAGCCTCAGAAAGGAGACACTTGTGTGCCAGACAGACATTTTGTGTGTGTGTGTGTATGTGTGTGTGTGTATGTGTGTGTGTGTGTGTGTGTGTGTGTGTGTGTGTGTGTGTGTGCTGCAACCCCCAAGGGACCAACAATCTTAAAAGCAAAAGTGCACCTCATTCTCCAGGGCCATAGGTTCTGTGGGCCACATCCTCCTTCTACTCTTCCTTCTTCTGCAGGTGGCTGGCTGTACTGTGAAGTTATGGAGGTTGACAGCACTGGTGGCATTTCCAAACCTCAGGCCCAACCAGAGCCTGCTTTACTACCCTCCTAAGAAGCCGATATTCTGGCTATTCTGTTCTCAATTTTGTTTCATCCCCAGTCACAGGTACACGTTCATGCAACTCTAGCCTTATGATTTTAACAGAAAGTTTCACAATAATGAATACTTTTGCCTAGAGGGGGTGGAAATATTTCAGAGTACTAGTTATACAGTCATAAACTGCTTAGAACCAACTAAAGGTGAGAGATTCCTTGGCCAGCCCTCCCAAGTCTCTAAGCAAACCATAGCCAATTGAGAGATTTTGAACTCAAAGCTAGTGTTCTAATTTCCAAAGCAAGATAGTGTGACCATTTCTTTCTCCGTGGCTTTCCTATTTTAAGTAATCACAGTGAATTCTTCGCAATAAACACTTCTGAAGCTGAGAGCATAGTACAGCCACGTGCCCCAAGCAATTCACTTTGTCCACCTTCTCCTGAGTGTGTGGGATGTGGCAGTCTGGAGTGGGGAGTGTCACGGAGAGGAGGTTATAGAGGTGAGGAATTTATTTCCCTGGGAAATCTCATTAGTGATGCAGTGCCTGTTTTTCATTGAGGTTTCTGCTCCTTGGCTTTGTTTTCGGCTGAGTAACCGAGCCTGAAAGCCGTCTGGTGACTCACAAAAGGTCACACTGAGAGTCGGGGGCACGGACCAGAGCATGCTGCCTACCTGTGATTGATGTGTATTAAAGCTGTCTTGAGCCACTCATAAACACAGCAAGAATCCTGTTCTCTTTTCATCAGTGCTCTTGACCAAGACTTGATTTACTGTTTTGAAATCAGCTGCTCCTTCAGTCCTCTACAATAGCTTCTTTAATAGCTTGTCATAACAGTTGATGACAATTTGGAAAAGCTCACATATTCAATAGATTTTTTAAATTGACTTTCTACTATTCCAGGTACCAAGGCTATATAAACAGTCTAATTGTTCCCTGAGTGTTTGCTGACCTAAAGGAAAGTGTTGATGAATCAGACCCTCCTTTTCTATCTATGAGGGTATTGAGATGTGTATTCAATATCGTAGCAAATCACTGCTGAAAATTGGTTCCATGTCCTCGAGGCTACTTACCTCAAAAGGGGAAACAGCAGAAGTACCTGCTAGAGAAGACTGACCAGCTCTGCTATTTCTTGATGAGATTGCTTTAAAATTTGTATTGAAAAGGGGTTGAAATTGGATCCAAGTGTTATAAATGACAGTACAGTTCTGTTCTGGTAAAGAATAATAATCATCACCTATACTCATTGAGTGGGTTTGTCGGTTTGATGCATAGGCTATATGCTAATAAAGTTTAAGACTGATGTCAGTAAGACTGAGAGATTAGCTGTACAATCTTAGAAGACTTGTGTGCACTTTCCTTTAGGTGAGCTTTTCTAAATTGTCATCAACTGTTATGACAAGCTACTAAAGAAGCGTTTGCAGAGGACTGAAGGAGCAGCTGATTTCAGATTGGTGTGCTTAACTGAAACACACCAATAATTAAAAATAAATCTCTATTTCTGATGAATTTAATTGTTATTTTTTGATGGCCTGAGCAATTGAATTGCTCCCTGACCTTCCAATAGCCACTTCCATGTCTGTGTCCAGGAACCCCTGCTGGAGTGAGCTTCAGAATATCTAACAACCCATTTGGCAGATGCAGTGACCATTCAGAATGGATTCACCAGGCACCAGAATAGATGCCAGTGCCACCATTCTGGAACATTCAACTGAACATCAACTCTGCTCCTTGTTCGTCTCCATATGTACAAATTCTACCCTTCAAGGTTTCACTTCTTACATGAAGCCTTTCTTGTTCTATACAGTTCTATTTCTTGATTCTGAATTCCTACAAAACTTACAGCCTGTGCCTCCCAATTTTCCCAAATCATGTGCTATCTTCTATTGTTATTCTATGTTTTTATATTCCCTATAGCACAGTGTTGTGCACATATAGACATTTCAAAAATATTTTTGAACATGGGATATTCTGGAGGAAATATCCAGAGATGATGTTTGAAATTTCTACCTTTGGTGTAGTGCTAATTTGAGTTTCCTTTGTGGACTTGAGCTTGGTATCCAAGTAGCCCATTTTCTTTTAAAGGAGCTACCTGAAAAAAAAATGCATTTCAGCAAAAAACGGTAGCATCAAGACACTGTCCCTAGTGCCTTTTCCCCTGTAAGTTTTCTTTTCTCATATACTCTACCCATTTTCCCGATGATGAGACACTTTGCTCCATTCTCTTTAATTTGGAGTAGAATTATGATCTGCTATAGCAATGGAAGAGTTCAGTTTTCACCAGAATCTAAGCAGAGTTGTGTGTAATACAGTTAATTCTCTATATATTAGGTCATAGTTTCAGATTTGAACAGCATATATAATTTCAGAACAAAAAAAATGCATAGTCAGGTAAATTTATAGAAAGTCTGCAAGTATCTGGCCTTTTGGTGAAAGTTTAGTTTGATTATTTGGAACTCGAAACATATCACAGAAATGATATCATGAGAGTTAAGATTTCAAGCTAGCCCTACAGTGAGTCATTTTCAGAGCATTCAGCAAAGAAGGGGACCTGCATTCTGCCAAGCAGGTTTCAGGAAAGAAAGGTGGAAATGAATTCTTTGAGGAAAACTGTGAGGGTGAGACCTCCAAGGCCATCCTTGGGTACTACCCCCAGGTGATGGCTAATGTATTTCTTTTGTAAAGCTACAGCAGGTATAGGGGATCTTATAAAGCAAGTGTGAATAACAGGGGAATTGCCAGTTGCTTCTGAAAACAGCTAGGATAAGCCATGTAAGACAGTAAAATGAACGTCAGAACAGAATGAGGAGAGCTAGTTCTAGTCCTGGCCCTGCTACAAACTCTCTGGTTGACCTTGAGCATGTCACTGCACCTCTCTGGACCTGTTTCTTCATCTATAGAACAAAGGGCTTCATTATACAAGGTTTATTTGAGCTAGGGCAAACCATGACAACCATCTTTCTTATAATGCCATCTCTACCCAAATCCCTGTTCTGTCCTCTTTGTGCCACCTCTGTATGTTCTTGTATTTATTTCATTCTGCTGAATCCAGCCACTCCTTCCCCTCAACACACTTCCTCTCACCTCCCATTCCCTCAGGCTAACGATAATAAAACAGAGAAGGGAAAATGTGCTTAAGCACCTACTAGTTATCATTACTATAAATATGTCCATGCTTATTCTGTCTTATGTGAAACCTCCTTGAGAACAAATACTATGTCTTCTTTTGTTTATTTCTGTAGTATGTTTTAAACACAAGATAGATTTGGAAAATATTTAATGAAGATAATTATGTTGACAAGTTGAATTTAAAGTAGTATTCCCCTGCAATTTTTCTTTTAAAAAGTATATTTGCAAAGCAAAAGGAACATGATGTGCTGCTAAAATCATTTAGACCAATGAGGCACTTGGGGAAAATGATTGGGATTTTGGGTGAGAAGGGATAAAAAACAAAAGCAGATTAGTTGGCTTCTTCACATTTGACTTCCACATGGCACTCTTCCAGATGAAAAACCTGAGGTTCCAGCTGGGGGCATCTCAACTGGAATTTTGATTCACTCTTAAAATATTGTATTTGGGGACTACAAAGGGGAATGAGGAAACTTTCGTGGAGGTGGGAATGGGGTGGAAATATTTGATACCTTGATTCTGGTGGCAGCTATACAAACTTGATTCTGCTTTGTTAAAATTCACAGGGCTTTACACCTAAAAAAAGTGAATCTTATTGAATGTTAGTTTATGCTTTAATAAACCTGACTTTAAAAGACTATAAAAGATATCTATATCTATGCTAGAACAAAAATAATCAAGTAAAATGGTTTGTAGACTTTTTCACTCACTTATTTTAAACTTATAAGAGCAACCTACAAGAAAATATAAAGCATAATGTCTTAAAAATTAAATTGACTCAGGAAAAAATAGTATCCCTTTTGCTATTCTTTTCTTATTTCTGAATGCATGGAAGAATATTGCTACTTGTGCATACACTTGTCATTAACTCTGCTAGTTCTAGTGGATACAAACCAATGCTAATTACTTTTATGACACTGCCAATTAAAGCCACCTGTGACCATTAATTTGGTTTGAGTTATATATATGATTTCATAGTGAATCGCGACGTCACTCAGTTGTATGCCAGTTTGTATGTGTGATTATCAACCCTTACAGAAATATTGCTTCAAGTTGGCTGCTCAGACTTTCTGTTACTGCTTACTTGAATCTCATTGTTGTAGCTCATGTTTTGGTATTTTTGTCAGATAAGAGTACTGATAGTATCACCTAATATTTGGATGAATGTTTTCAAAGGCCAATTTTTTCCATATAAGATCCTTAAGGATTGAAGAACAACTTCCAAGTTTGTGCTTTCATGAGTAATTTGTGATCTTAACTGCTGTAGCATTGGATGTGGGAAGAGTTGCAAGTAATGTGCTAAAAACCTGTCTTCCAGATCTGTACTTTCCTTCCATAGTAATAGGGTTATAGACAATGGCATGGCTAGTCATGTTTTCCAACCTCCCTCAAAGATAATTTTGACTAAATGAGGAAGTCATCTTTAGTGATATGTGAGTGGGCATGACGTATATCACTTATAGGCTGGAGCTTTTAAGAAAGCAGGTGTGCCTTCTCTGTGCTTTCTTTTTTCTTCTTCTGATTGGAGAGAAAGAGACTTGGTATATGTTTTGCTGCTTTAGTGAGCAGTAAAAAAAACCTTTCCCAGTATGCCTCCTAGAAGACTTCCTCTTATATTTGGAAGACATGGTCATAACCAGCTCCAAGAATATCTGGGAAATTGGATATCTAGCTATTTTAGCTTCTATAATTAGAAGTGGGCAAGGGATAATGGGGTTAGGAATGCATACCTAATAAACAATGTCTGAAATAATGACCTACATATACAATGAAAGAAGTCAGAAGAAAAATAAAACCCAATTTGGATGGAGAAAATTAAAAAGTTAAAAGCAGAAAATAATTAAGTAAGAAAAAAGCCTGAAAGGACTACTTAATAAAAACATTAACTGGTTCCTTAAAAGTCCAACATATTTGTGAAATCTCTGGCAATTCTGATCAAGAAAAAGTAGGAGAGACACAAACAACAGAACACAGGAGACATAAATATAGACACAGAATTTTTTTTTTCAAGTGTAAAATAAACTAAGTATGAATTAGTGCCAACAAATTTGGAAATCTAAATCAAAAGGTTGATTTTTCTAGAATCACAAAAATTGACTCATTAAGAAATAGAATAGTACCATAGAAGAAATTTTAAAATTAGTCAAAGATATATCCCTTTAAAAGACCCCAGACCAAATGATATTATGGGTAAATTATATTAAAACTTAAAGAGATAATTCCTGCGTTGAATGAATTTTCCAGAATATAAAAAAATGGAAAACTTTTCCATTAACTCTATATGGCTAGCATAATCTTGATCATAAATCCATGAAAATAATAAATAACAACAGAATAAACCAATTCAACCTATGAATATATGTTTAAATCCTAAATAAATCAAACTTTGAACTATTTTAAAAGAAAATAATGTATTTCTGACAGATATAAGACTCAAGTTATTGATTGATTACATTTATTTCTGGAATGCAAGGATAGTTTAACGTTAGGAAACCTATTAATTTATTATCAGATTAAAGTAGAAAACCCATGTAATCATCTTAAAAGATGCCAAAGAACCTTTTAACACTTATCTCTGATTAAAAGTGATTTTTAAAAATCATTTAGTAAGCTGAGAAGAAGAAAAACAAACACATGAATCCAATAAGGCCATATATCAGACATCTCCAATAAACATCATAATTAAGGGCGTTTAGCAGAGTTGATTAGCTGTCCTATTATTAGTTCCCATCTTCTTCCTAAGTAATATAAACCCTGATTTTTAGCTAGGCTCAAGGTGACCTGGAAGAAAAACTATATTTCTCAGTTTTCCTGGCCACTAGGTGTAGTCATGTGACTAGATTGGCTAAGTCTGGAACTGTCCTTGTCAACCAGGATGAATTTCAAAAGCCCACAATATCAAGTTACAAAAGGCTACATGTTATGACACCAACTATGTAAATGTTAAAAACACATAAGATAATACATATAACTTAGAGATGCACAGAAAAATCATAAAAACATTAAAAATGTGTGTAAGAGTGAAATACACCAATATCAGGGTGAATGAGAAGGGAAGAGGGTGGAGCTTTAGCTGTATCTGTAATATTTTATTCCCTTGAAACTAATAAAAACAAAAGCAAAAGAGTTCTGAAACAAATATGACAAACGGTTAACAGCTATTAAACCAGGGTCATATTAAATGACCCAGCTATTAAATTAGGGTCATATTGTTTTATGTGCTTTTCTATGTGCATAAAATATTGCATAATTTAAATTTTTTGAGTTATATAAAATAAAGACTTCAAACAAAAGGAAGTCAAAATAAAACAGCAGGGGTGAATGTAGAAAGAGGGAGAAGTCCCAGCCATGTTGCTTTGTTCTTCTCAGATTCCAGGATGATTGAACATATATGAGCCTCAGGGCTTGGCCTAATTGCCTCCTCCCAGAGTAAATAAATGTCCCAAAGCAAAGGCTAAAGGTAATCTCTTTGATTTGTCATATCCCAGAGATGGTTCTGATGAGGGAATCAATTCAGATGTTCTATTCCTAGCAATAGATTATTAAATGACTACACTCAGAGTAAAACTACCCTTATACCTTTATTTATTGCAGGGTTGGGGGGGGTGTTTTGCTGAATTTATCTAATAAAGTTAAATCAAGATAGTAGAAAATAAAATGTAATACAGCCTACTCATAAACAGCAAGAGAAAGCACAAAATGCTGAATAATAAACCTAAGAAGAAATATGAAAGACCTATATGGAGCAAAACTGTAAAACTTCACTGAAAATTATGAAAGGAAATCTAAACAAATAGAAAGATATTCTATTTTCTAGATAAGAATACTCAATATTTTACAGATATTAATTCTCTCCAAGTTTATCTATAACTTTAAATGAAATCCCAAGAAAATGGACCTTGATCAGCTAATTCTCAGATTCATCTGAAATAGAATTTCCAGGAAAACTTTTAAAGACAGGTGATCCATACCAGATACTTAAATACATTATAAAGCTTTAATAATTGAAACAGTATGGTGTTTACAGGAAATAGAATAATAGAATAGAGGGTCCAGAAACAGATTAATATATATAACATTTTAATATAATAAGTGTATTTCAAATTAGAAGAGGGAGTAAAAAATAATATAAATATGCATATATTATATATATGATTATACCTTAACTGTGACATTCACAAATATAAACCCAAAATGGATTAAAGAGCTAAATATAATGAACAACAAATTTATAAAACTATCAGAAGAGAATATAGGAAAATATTTTTCTATTTTATGGTGGGGAGGGTCTCAAGCTAAAAGCAATACCCAGAAGTCATAATTGAAACATACAGGTTGGATTTCATAAAAGTTGAGGCAAATTGGGAAAAAATATTTGCAACATGTATGATTAAAAAAGGGTTAATAATCAGAATATATAAAGAGAGCCTAAAAATAAGAAAAAGCCAATACAAAATGGGAAAAAGACACAAAAATACAAATGTAGAATAAGAACTAAAATGGCCAATATACATGTGAAAATATTCTCCATCGCATTAGCAATCAGGCAGAATGCAATTTGAAAAAAGAAAGTGAGATTTGCTAGTAGATTGGCCAACACTTTAAAGATAAATAATTCTTCATATTGGAAGGAGTCTAAGGAGATGGATACTCTCATACATACATTCCGTCTCTCTTCTATTTTCTCCCATGCTCACTCAGTCCTGCTGCACTGGGCTTCTTGCCTTTCCTAGTACACGCCAGCTATCTATCCACCTCAGTTACTTTCTCTTGCTCTCCCCTCTACCTCAAATCCTCTTCCCTCAGATATCTGTGAGGCTTATTCCAGTATTTTCTTCAGGCTCTTCTCTGAGATTACCTCTTTAGCAAGCTATCTGTACCACCTAATTTAAATATGCAACCCACCCCATCACATCTAAGACCTCTTGACCTGCTTTATTTTCCTTCAAGTGTCAGATAGATGGTAGATGGGTAGGTAAATAAGGAGCCACTGCATAAACCTTTTGAATGAATGAAAAAATATACCACTGGAAAGAGTGTAAATTGGTACAAATTTTTAGCACATTTCGCATTTAGTTTAATGCTAAAATAGATAAAATGTGAGACTGATCCAGCATTTTCACTTCTAGGTATGTGTTCTTAAATATATTTGTGCACAAAGAGACATGTACGAGGATGAGCAAGTATGCTCAGTCCAATGTTGTTTTTAATAATAAAAAAGAACATAAATTCCACCAGTTGGGGAGAGAGTAAATAAAATATGGTATATTGATGCAACACAATACTATAGAGTTGTTATAAAGAATAAGATGGGTCTGTATTTACTCATATGGAAAGATATCCCAGTGTTATGATATTAAGTGGAATAAAGCTAGTCACTGAAAAATATCTAAAATATAATCTTATTTATGGAAAAATAATTCAGTATGTGTGGAGATAAACACATGCATACATATAAATATATAAATGCAAATTTAAGCTATAAAGGATATACACCAAATTCTTAATAATGTATTAACTTCTCTATGTGGAGAGGAGGAGTTTGAGTGTGGGAGAGCTGGTACAGAAGGATATTCTATATATTTCCATGTTGTTTTATTATCTTTTACAATGAGAATATGTTCATGTATTACATTTTTAATTAAAAAAATAAAATGTCTCCAAGGTTATCCTCTTCCAATGTCAGTCTCACTCATTTATATCCTGAAATGCTTTCTTGGGTGGCAGTGAATGAGATGAAGTAATGGCCAGTGTGCTGGGAATTGCGTTTAGAAGAGCATTGTGTTAGGGAACATTAGTCAGCCACGTGTGCCCCCATAGAAAAAAACGTTGAGAACTGTGTTCATGCCCCATTGTTTCATTTCCTCCAGCAGCATCTACAAACAAAAGAAGCCTCATGTTGCCTTTACTTTGGTCACAATGTGTCAAAAGTTCAGGATATATATACATTTTTTTTTTTTTTTTGCAGTTTAGACACATTTCATACCTACAGAATAGCTCTCTGTGCTGTATTCTGAGTTATTTTAAATAAATAAATGCTTCCCTGCTAACATCAAATACAGTGAAATAAATTGCAGGGCTCAGGGTACATAAATGAGTATGCTGGCAGTCCCTTCTTATAACTCTCATGTGTGGATCAGAAAATAAAAAATAATACACAGCACTCTGACCTCACCTTTGCAGGAATTTAAAAATCTTTCCTTAAGTGCATTCATTCTCAGTTGTTCTGTTAGTTCTTTCCAATTTGTATACAAGCCTGTTTGTGCTAACACATGATAATACACACACATGCATGTGTGTGCACACACACACACACTCACTCACACAGCCAGAATTGCCTGTCTCAATCCCAGGCTTTTTTCTGGATAAGCATTCCTTGACCTTGTGTCTTTTCACCATCGACATCCTTTTAATGACTACGAGGGTTACAACTCACTGACCCATGGGCCAGTGACAACCTTCTGGGGCAGATCTGTTTAAATCAGATCCCCTTTTCTTCCTCCTTTTCTCCTTGATTTGACAGGATTGAATTGAGTTGATAGGGCCTGAGAGAGAGGAAAGTGATTTCCATTCAGATATATTAATAATAGTGGATATAACTAAAATAATGATAACAATGACTAATATTATTGAGCACTTGCTATTTGCCAAGCACTATTCTAGGCACTTTATGGGTCTCATTTAATCTTCACAACAACTTGACAATCCAGATAATATCATTAGTATTACAATGACCATTTTACAAATGAGGAAAATAAGGTGTACAGAGATTACATAACTTTGCTCAAAGGTCGCACAGCTAATCAGTGACCTATATCTGTATCTCCACACATACTGGGTTATTTTTCCATAAATAAGATTATATTTTAGATATTTTTCAGTGACTTTTTTTCCATTTAACATGATAATATCAGGATATCTTTCCTTATGTGTACATGCAGACCCGTCTTCTTCTTTATAACAGCTGCATAGTATTGGGTTGCATAAATATACCATATTTTATTTAACCTCTGGCCACATCCCTCCACTACGATCTCCCTGCTAAAATCAAGCTTAACAGCCTGGGTGTATCTTTCCATGCCTTTCTCCTTATTTACACCAACATAAAGGTATACATGCACTTACATAGGGATCTTTTTTGTGTGTATGTGTGTGTGTGTGTGTGTAGTGGTTACATTTACCAGAATTCATTCCCCACAATTCCTTTCCCTGTATGGTTCTGCCCTAGGATTGGCCACAGAGAAATTTGCATGAGATTTGGAAGGCAAAAATGAAGCAGCAGGAATGATTAGATAGGAAATGTAGGTATAGGGGGGTACTGTAGCAGCTTATACACATTTTGTGGATTTACTGGCTCTCCTTGTTGGCATTAGGCAGCAGTCAGGCCCACAGATTCTCCAGCTCCCACAGGATATCCTCCTTCAGCTTCTCCTACTCTTGGGTCAGCTACCTGTTCCACTCCATGACCAAGGGCATCAGCTTGTCCTGCAGGTCACCCACATCATCCAAGTTGGAGGTTTGGAGGAAATGAAATTGCTACTTGGGTTCCAGCTTGTCCTCCTAGGTTCCAATTTATCCTTGGAACGGCATGCCAATTCATGTCCGTCTTTCCCTTCCAACTGCCTGCCCTGAAAACCTCAGGCCCAACACTGGATGCAGAAGCAACAGGCATATACTAAAGATTCAGCCAGCTCCAAGCTTGACCTTGCATGAGGTCAAATCTCTATAATAAATTCCTTATCCTGTATGACTCCTAGAAGTTCTGCTTCTCTGATCGAACCCTAATACAGTGTGTCTGTTTGTTTTTATCTGAATGGAATCAAATTATACATGTTGATCTTCAACTTGCTTTCTTCGCTGATAGATCATAGAGATTTTTACAAGTCAGTACGTCTCTCCCTAACTCCACTTCATTTCTCCTTATATATTTATATGCAATCACACAAAAATATAAATATATATACATAGAATACATCATACATTCTAAGTTTGTTTAATGATTTATTTTTCTTTTTATCATTTTCTTCTCCCCAACTCCTGCCTATGTCCCTCATCCACCCTCCAGACAACTTGCATTAAAAGCCATATGTATCCTTCTGAATTTTCCTTTATGCTCATAGATCAATATATAAACTAGTGCAAACACTATTGCTTCAGTAAAGTATACTTTCCCCCACCAAAATGAGCTATAAATTTCTCATATGTTAAATTCTCATATATATTATGATCTATTTCTGAATTTTCTATTCTGTCAATTGACTTATTTGTTTTTATACTGATACTATATTGATTTGATTACAAAAGCTGTGTGGTATGTTCTTATATATAGTAAAGGACCCCTCCAATACACACACACTCTTCTTTTTCATATCTTTCTAAATTATTCTAGGACATTTATTCTTACATATAAATTTAAAAATAATAATAATAACTATATTTTTAAATTTCTGTTAGGGTCCTAATTGGAAATGTACTTTCTTTTATATTAATTTGAAAGAATTACCATTTTATCATCTTTGATTTCCTACCCAAGAACATAAAATGCCTTTCCAATTGCTAAGATCTTTTTTTTTTCTCTGCTCTATCTCCCCAAACCCCCCCTCCCTGTACACGGTTGTATATCTTAGTTGCACGTCATTCTAGTTGTGGGATTGCTAAGATCTTGTTTTATGGCTTCAGTAAGATTTTACAGTTTCCTTCAGATAATGCTGTGCCTTATGTCAATTTATAGATTAAAAATGGAGTGAGTTTATCATACGAGCCAGTCTGAGGACTATAGCCCAGGAGATCAATCTCCACCAGGGAAGAAAGCACGCTGGAGAAACGAGGGATATAGCATGGTTATATACCATTTTGGAACAAGGAATATACATCAAACATAATAGAAATATATTTTTTCTTCTTTTACTACAGCGACAAGATATTTTGCTGCATACACAGCTGGTCAATCTGACCCTGGTTTTTAGGAAGGAATGCTTATCTTTAAAGAAATGCTGATATGGAAGAATGCTGATATCCCTACCTTTAAAGGCAGCATTCTTTGCTTTGGGATATTGTTTAATGTTTAAAGCAGATGTACAATGCATGCTAGGCATGTTTGACAGGTCACATCAGGCCATTCTGGAAAAACAAGTTCAGGCCGAATCAGTTTTAAACCAAAAGGTCTTTCTCATATATACCTCAATATATTAACTTTCCTTATTACTTTTCATTTATCCTATCAGTTTCTTTGTAATTTTATTCCTAGTTATTTTATAGTTTTTGTCACTGTTGTGAACAAAATACTGTTATTTTTCCATTTTTATTTCTAGGTCCATATTGCTAAAATACAGAAAATGTTTATTTTTAACATTTATCTTGTATCCAGCCCCCTTAACAGATCATTTTATTAATTCTATCAGTCAGAATTTAGTCAGAGAAGCAGAACAACTAGTATCATGAATCAACTAGTATCATTTAATTATAGGAACAAGACCTTATGTAATTGTGGGAGATGTCAGGAAGTAATGATCCCAAAGGGGAAGTTGAAGGATCAGAGAAAGTCACTACCCAGCTTTCTTAAATGTGTGTTCATGGAAATCTGGAAAGCTAGATGCATCCAGGTGCCAGAGAAGGAAGATGAAGAGGAATTGGCAGAATAGTTTCTGGAAAGCTGGTACCTCTGCACAGCTGCAACTCGATGGTTTTCAGTCAAGCATGTGGTGGAGGGTCTGGGGCTACTTTTGTCCACAGGTCTCGCAGCCAGGAAGTAGAGTTGGATGTGGAGGAGGGAAAAACAATGACAAACTGGAATTCACTTGGTACCTCCTCATCTGTCCTTCACCATACCTGACTCAGAAGATCTTCAGAGATAATGGCTACTACTCCACTGCTACCTCCCAAGTCTGATGTGACCTTCGATTTTGGCCAACTCTTGCACAAAATCACAAGGGGAAAGACTTCTGGAAAACATAGTCCCCTTTGTAATCTCATTAACATTAGAACAATCCAGCATACCTGTCTTCCAAAGCCTATGCATATTATGTACTTTTCCTGGCTCCTCCCAGTCACTAGAATCTCCAAGACAATGTTAAAATAATAATTACTATCAATGGACCTTCCTAAATAGTTCCTGATTTTAATTGAAATGGTTTGAGAGTTTTGTTATTTAGAATAACATTTTCTGTTGGTTTCTGGAAAATCACCTTCACAGTAGTTAAGTAGATTCCTTTTACTTATTATTGAATAGGATTGACTTTTGAATTGTATTAAATGCCTTTTCAACATCTACTGATAGAATAATTTTGTTTTTCCTTTTGGATTTGGTGATGTAATGAGTTATGTTGATAGGCTTCCTGATATCAATATACTCTTTTATTCCTGGAATAAACCCTTCTTGTCATACCATGATATTATTGTGATACACTGTAGGATCTCTTTTGTTACTACCTTATAAGTTTTGCTTATACATTAAAAAATGAGATTACATTTTATAGATTCATCTGTGTGAATTGTAGAGTACTTTTCTGGGAGACTTTACAATGAAGACTCGATAATTTGAATAGGTCGTGTGAGGCATTAATAGGTGACCAGCAGGATAGGTAAAGAAGAGGAATTCAATGCTCACTGTCATGACAGCTTTCCCATTGGTTGACCTCTGGGTCCTGAGATAAATTACTCACTGCACAACTGATCTGCAGTCTCATATCTTTCTTTTCAGCATGTTTATTATTTCATTACGTACTCATTAATGGGAAGGACCATCTGCTATGACGTTTTCATATAATAGATTTAATTAGTCCTTCATTTGGTGCTGAGAAGATAGAGGAAGGGATTCAATATAAAATGCTCTTCTATTTTCTCTGAATTCAGTAGAAAATAAGCACTATTTTCTAGTCATTTTCTCAACAAAATTAATATTTACACAATGTTAAAAACATAACTTTGATTCCATAAAAACCTCACTAGGAATCCAAGCTTTTTCATATATGTCAACCACAGTGATTTCAATAAGTTTGTATCAAGTTCATTCCATGAGCCTGATGTTGTAATTCAATAAAAAATCCAATCTGCTACTTCACATGTCCTCTGAATATGTAGATTTCTTACTTGAATTACTAAAAGAAAGCAGGGATCTGTGTACATTTATAATTCGTACAGTCTGTTTGCTACGAGGGAAAAAGAAAAGGTTGCCTCAGTACTTCCTACTTGCCTTCCTATAGGAGACAAGCAGATATACGCTTATGGGGCTATCACCTCGCTCGTGTTGGAAGAGCTCAGAAACAGAGCAAGGACTTTTAGGGGTCAAAGAATCCATAAAGGCAAATTGGTCTGTGCCTGCCTCAAGCTGTGGCGTTAATATTAGTAGACAGGATGCTGCAGAAATGTGAGGGAGAAAACTATAAAAAGTGATATTTAAATTGCTCTGTAGCTTGAATTTGAGCCCTTTTCCATTATTCCAGAATCATTACTAATATGAGAAAAGCAGAGAGACCCAAGCTCAATGAAAAGCCGTAGGAAACTACAGAACACATGAAATTCCCAGCTGGTGAATAAAATCTATCATGTTGACAAAACAGTGTGAGTGAAAATCTTTTAAACATGCATCAGCTGCAGGGGCTGAATGTTGAGAAATACAAGATTAAGACGATGCTAGGGAGAACTGGGGGTCACTCATGCTCACCCCTCCAAGAAAAGCCTGCCTGGGCTGTATTGAGTCACACACCATTAGGGTGATAAGGCAAGCTCAGCTGCTTGAGACACATCATTCCTATAATGTACAGATCAAAAAATGTGGCAGAGATGTTATGGCTCAGCTCTCTGAATCAAGAAATCTCTAAAATGAAGATTCGATATTAAATAGTTCTATTTCTTTATCATTAGAGTTATAACAATTCTAAGTGCTAAATTTCTTTAAATATATTGTCCTTCATACCAAGCTGGCAACACCATAAAGAGAATAACTGGGGCAGATTATTTAACAAATATTTATTGATCACCTACTATGTGCAAAACTGCAAAGATAAATCAGACATGGTCCTTGACTTCCAGGAGCAAAAGTTCATGTTCTAGTGAGGGAAGTAGACATACATAAATAACTTTAACACCAAGCCAACTGTAACAAAAATAATAATACAGGAGTAGAATTCTATCAGGGTGTGTGGAGGGAGGAGGAGGAGGAGGAAGGATGAATAAAGACAATAGTTGGGAAAAGATAGCTTATAAAACATCCCAGTGTGGTCCAAGAGTTCTCATTCTGACTGGATTACTAACAAGTTGCATGACCCTCAGCAGGTCTCTGGGCTTTCATTTTCTCATCTGTAAAATGAAGAGGTTATTTTGTAATGATCTCTCAGGTCCCCCTTCAGAACAAAGTCTCTTTAATTTTATTATCCTAGTCACATAGAATGGCAAGAGTAAAACTTTTCTCAAAAAAAGGCTTACAAAAACATTTTGCTATAAGATAGTTTTAGTAGTAGAGCATCTTACATTTACTTTGTACTGTGTGTTTCTTCCTCTCCAAGTCTGTATCAAGGCATTGGGAAGTCAAAAGGGATCCTCTCTCAAAGGAGCATATAGACTCTGTGATAAGAAATGTTAAAATATAGAAAAGCACAAAGAATAATATAACAATCACCTATAGTCCACATTAAAAAATAAAATAAAATATTAATCAAAAAGCCGAAGTCCCCATAACCACCATCCCTCTGTCCAGTTCTCTTCTTCTCACTCTTCAAAGCAACAACTATAATTTGCTTTAAATCTGTGCTCCAAATTCATTTTTCATACCTTAACATACATTTGTATGCACAAATTCATCAGCAATGCATAGATTATTCGGTATGTTTAAAAATATTCTGTATATAATATACTCCATTATTTTGCTTCTTTTACTACTCAGTTTTGGTTTTGGACCTACATTTAACAGTTTATTCTTTTTCATTGCAATATAAAGTTCTATCATATAATTTTCCCTTTTTTAATGGATTTTTGGATTATTTTCAAATGTCTAACAATCAATGCTGCAGTGAACATATATACATGTCTCCTTCCGCACGTATATGAAAGTTTCTCTTGGACATATATCCTGAAATAGAATGGACTGTTATGGGGATGTACATTTCCAAATTTTATTAAGTATTGCCTTATGCATTCCAAAGTGGTTGTACCAATTTACACTCCCACCAAAGATGCATGAAGTCTCCATATTCTTACCAACATTTGATGTTGTCTGACATTTAAATTTCTGACAGTCTGGATGAAAATGGTATCACATTATTGTTTTATTAGTGAAACCATTTTTTGGAGTGTGCTTATTGCTGAAGCAGGTTTACTCTTCTGTGAGCTCCTGTTTCACTCCTTTTGTCATTCTGCTATTGGGTTTTTTCCTACTCATTAATGTATAGGAGTTATATATACATCTATATATACTCTAGTACCAAGCCTTTACTTTTTTATTTAGGGTGCAAATATCTTCTTGTCTAGATCTAGTCACAGATGTAGTAACTTTAAAATTTTTTTGTTGTATAGAAGTTTTGATTTTCAAGTGTTATGTTTTGACCTTATTTAAGAAAGCCTTCCTTATATTGAAGTTACTCTAGTAGTTTGAGTTTATTTCCTTTAGGTCTTTAGTCCATCTGGAAAATATTTTGTGTAGGCATTGAGGTAAGGAATCTATTTTTATTTTTTTCCATATGAATAGGCAGTTGTCCAAAACCATTTATTGAATAACCTATTCTTTCACTCAAAGATTTGTGAAGTTACTTCCTTCAAATACCAAGTTTTTCATGTTTGGGTCTGTCTCTGGGCTCTTTATACTGATCTGTTATTCTAGCTGACTCAATTATATTTTCTTGATTCATTAAGTAATTGATTATATTTAGTAAAAGGAAACTAGTTTAATGAATATGTTCATTTCTAATATCTCAGTCCAAGGGTTTTTCCTCCACTCTGCTCTTCTGGGTATCCAAAGGGTTCCAGAGACTACCAGGGAGAGATGTCCTCACGAAGTAGGCAAATGATAGCACAGCAAAGACTGTAGCAGAGGTGGGGCATTAGGCTCACTCTCAACATGGCTAGGTGGCCGGTCGGCAAGTTCAAACTGGAGACTGGACAATTTGAGGACAAGATTCTGATCTAAAGGAATTCTGGGCATTTCCAGTGTGCCACTGTGGGATTCTTCTTGGGCTTTTCCCTGGCAGCTCCTGGTCAGTGGACCAACCTCAAACCACTCTCCTGGTTAGGCATCTTCGGGATGACCTCTCTTTCTACCTTCTTTTTAGTCTACACTACTTCCTTATCATATTACCCTTTTATCCTCTCTCCACAAGTCCTACTCTCTTGTTCTCGTTTGCAGTAGTCCTCGATGGACAGTTAGAAGGAAAGTCAGAAATAGAGCTTCGAATAACCAAATCTCTACAACAACAAAGCTGTTTTCCTCTTCTTTGAGGACAAGGAAGAACTTTCCAGGAACAAAACTGCCTGATCACCACTCCCTGGGGAGGAGGCAAGTTTTCCTGGGGAAAATACGTGTGATAGAAAACATAGAGTGGCCATCTTGTTGTCTGGTGGAAATTTTTCTTTGTGATAAATGTGTTCCCGTTGTGCTAGAATTGAGGCAGTATTATAACTTTGTTTCACTCACCATTTCTTACAGCATTCTTGAATCTACCCTATCTTCTACCTTCTTTTTCTCCACATTGTCTTAATTGGCTTTGTAGAATATTTCTTCTGATGAAGCAATTTGAGCTCAACAGCATACACAAACACATAAAAAGTCACTTCAAACAATTAGAGAAAAAGCACTTTAAGACCTCTTGACAGCTTTTTCAAAACATACTTGTTTTGTTTTGTTTTCCATGTTTGATTTCTAACCCAAATTCAAATTTGTTCATTAATTCAATAAACACTTATTGAATTCTTGTTCAGGACAGTTTGCTAAGCACTGTGGGAGATATTAAATAAACAAGTTGCAGTCTCTACCTTTGTAGAATTTACCACTTATTGGGGAGGTAAAATTCTGGCTTCCATTATTTGTGTATTAGGGACCTAAGAGAAGCACAAACCAAGGAAGTTAAAAAAAAAATACAAAACTTTGAATTGGAAAAATAAGTGAAAGTTTAATTTAAACTGGATGTTGGGGGATTTCAAAAAGCAGAAATGATGGAGGAAGAAATGGGATGAGCAAAGATATTGGCAGAGTAGAAGTGAAGGTGTTCAGGAAACAGAGAATATGGCAATTTGGAGGATTGAGTTCTGAAGAGCAATAAAAGTTTAGGCCATTGGGTGGAAATCCTTGAATCCTTGTATTTAATTTGGAGCCAAGTGTAAATCCACAGAGATTGTAAGCAGGGAATGACAGGTTGGAACTGTGTTTTGGGAAGATTGATTGGAAGTGGTGCATTAAATGGTATGGAGGCAATTTGGGAAACTTCTTTTAGGGAAGTTTACAATGTTCTGTGTTTGAGATAATGAGGGTTAGCCAAATGATAACATAAGAACAGGGAAGAGAGGAGACAAGACTGAATGGGGACCTGTGCCATGGTGGCAGAAGTAATAAAGCATGATCCAATTAGCTGGTGGGCAAAAATCTTGGATTATAGTCCCAATTTGGTTATAATCTTTAGTTTATGAGTTTTCCTGGGGTCTACTCTGAACAAAGTGTGGTAGAAGACATAGTAGCCACCTTGTTGTCTGATAGAAATTTTTCTCCATGATGAGATTGAGGAGTGTTAAAGAATCTTTAATAAAAGGAAACATGTTAGAGGGATTGAGAAACTTGGAATAAGAACTGCTTTGGATCCTAATCTAAAGCAAGATACATAACTTCTCTGACTCTTTGTTCTCTTGTCTGTGAAACAGGAATAATAATACCTACTTCATAAATTCTTTGCAAGGGTTCAAGGTCTAATGACATCCTGCATATGAAGTATCAACACAGTAAGAGGCATATAGTAAGTGCTGAGTAGTGTTAATCACCCTTTCCTTTCCCTGGCTGCTATTTCCAACCTTTGGCAAAACTGATTTTTATTAGAATAACTTAAAGACTTGTACATGTATTCTCTGAGGTTATTAACATAGATTGGTCTTTTCTACCTTTCTTATTTTCACTCCATACTTCATTAGTTATTTTTATAAAGCATTACTTGGATGATTTAGAAAAGATACTTCAGTTGAAAAAATTTTTTCCTTCCAAATAAAAAACTTCAAGTTGATGTGAGTAAAATAAATGTAAGAATGGGCTGCCCTGGTGACACAGTGGTTAAGTTTGCATGCCCCACTTCAGCAGTCTAGGGTTTGTGGGTTTGGATCCCGGGTGTGGACCTACACACCGCTCATCAAGCTGTGCTGTGGTGGCGTCCCACATACAAAATGGAGGAGGATTGGCACAGATGTTAGCACAGGGACAATCTTCTTCAAGCAAAAAGAGAAAGATTGGCAATAGATGTTAGCTCAGGGCCAGACTTCCTTACCACAAAATAAATAAATAAATATAAGAATGATCAAATTTTATACGCTAAGCAAAATTTCTAAAATTCTAAATTAACTCAAATTTTCTAAGTTTAATTCTCAATTTCATCCTCATATTGATTTAAATCATAATTTCACATTTATTTAATCAATCTTCTGTTGACCATGTCCCCTAATATATTAATTTCAGTTTAACCTTCCTATTATATAATTAATACTCTGTGTAAACAAATTTGAATGTATTTTAAAGAAAATCTGCTGTTTTATGTGTTTTATGAAACATATTTTACAAAAACTGTAAAAATAATTACAAAAAATTATTTTGTAAATTTTATGAAGAAATTTGTATGATGTATTAGGTTCACCCATAGGAATGAAAAAATTAAGATACACAAAGCAATGTGAAGGAAAATCATTTTGAAGCAATAATTGTGTAATCAAGAAAATAAAAATTAACGTGAGTGGGCAAAATAGCCATTTGTCAAAAGACAGATTTTATTACCCAAAGACTCTCTATGAAATAATTATTCAAAGGACATACAGTAGCAAAACAAAATGAATATAAGAATGAGGAAGTCATGGAATACAAGAGACTTGTGGGCAAAAAGTTATTCAGACTCAGCCGTAAGTCCAATTTATTTCCTTATTCACAAGTAATTAATAAATCTTTTATCAGAGTAGGAGATTTTTTTAACACCTCTCTCAGAAGTCTATAGATAACATAGACAAAAACAAGTAAAAATAGAGAGGTTTGAATAACTCGACCCAATAGAATTCTCAAGATGACAGCTTTGTGGCTAGCCCAGATTAGAGCAAAAAGGCCAGATTAGAGCAAAAAGGCCAGAGGGCTCCAGAAGAGATGGCCCCTCAGAATGGAGCAGATTGGTCAGTTGACATATTTGGCCCATTTCAGAGGAGAATTACAGTTCTGACCAAGTTTGAAAGAAGAATAAATTATTGAAAACTAAGCAGGTGAAAAATCATGTAATTAGTGACCCTAGGGAAAACAAAAAGTTATAGAAAGAAGGAAATATAACCAGAGTATCCTATATGACTCAACCATGGATAATATTCCCATAGTTATAATAGTGTAAGCACTGAATAATGTTTTAGCAAGAAATTGTTCCATAACCATATTGAGAGGATGAGTAAAGGGAACTCATATGTATAAGGAGGTGTGTGTGCATGCACACCATGTAGGACAAGTATAAGTGAACTAAATCCTCGTCTTCTACTCTACAAAGTCGGGATGTCATGCCTAAAATAGAAAACAGCCAAGATATTGCAAATACCAGCATGCGTTATTTGGAAATACAGATACAAATACCAGAAGAAACAGCTAAAATATTTCAAAGTAATTAATTCTGAGGAGTGGAACTTGGAGGTAAGGGAAGAAGGAATAGGGAGGGTGGTCCTGTTTTCTATTATAATTTATAGAATATTTTGACTTTCAAAAAGCACCTACTTAAAAATGCTGTTGGGGGGGCGGCCCAGTGGCACATGGTTAAGTTTGCACATTCCACTTCTGTCGGTGGCCCAGTGTTCGCCGGTTCGGATCCCGGGTGTGGACCTATGCACCTTGTCAAGCCAGGCTGTGGTAGGCATCCCACGTGTAAAGTAGAGGAAGATGGGCATGGATGTTAGCTCAGGGCCAGTCTTCCTCAGCAAAAAAGACGAGGATTGGGGGCAGATGTTAGCTCAGGGCTAATCTTCCTCAAAAAAAACACAACAAACAACAAAAAACAAAACAAAACAAAAAAGTGTTGTTAGGAACAAAAATTTAATTAATCAATTAATTAATTAAATCACTTTGAATCTGAAAAAGCAATTGACTAGTGACACCTAATCATCATAGAAAATGGTGTGTGATCAAATTAACTGAAGATCAAGGATGTACAAAGGACTCAGCACACAAAAGTGTAGTGAGGAGCTAAGGATCCATAAAGCAGCAAGTTTGTCTAACTGGACATGCCCATGATGTTTTTCTGTTACACCAAATATTTTTTAAATGTCTTCTTGCTGTGAATTAAAAATTATAAATTGTCAATGAAATGCTATTGCCAGTTAATATATTCTGATTGTATGTTAACTTCTCTAAGTCTTAGTTTCTCATAAAATGAGAATAATGATTTTCCCTTTCTATAAGGTTGTTGTGAGGATTAAATCAGATGATGCATGTGCAGTCTATTACTCTGCCTAGCACTCAGAAAGGGCTTGATGAATATTAGCTATTATCATTGTTTAATTGTAATAATATTGTTTTAATATTATAAGACTGTGTTTTCAATATAAAATACATTTTTATATTTTCAACAAACAAAAGTGATTTTTTGAATTTACGTCATTACTTTGGACAATGTCTGCAATTGTTTGTTGACTTCACTTGCAGTTACTAATATTGACTAGTATAATTCAATCATTATGGGTGATGTTGGTGCCAAAGTAGTAATTCTAGGTGTTTTGATTAGATAATTGATCTAATCATGTGAGCAATACTGATAAGTGACTTACCATTATGAGTACTGTCTGGATATTCTAACCTGTACTTAATCATGGATAAATAATTTCTGCTTCCCTCTTGTATGTGAGGCCTCTTCTCTGTGCTTTCTAGGTTCTAGAAAGGATGCAAAGACTTTGAAGCTATAGGAGACTCTCATAGACATTCACAATGGCATCTCCCTAAAGGATTTGGAGGCTCTGCATCACCCAAAGAAAAAGCATGAGTGAGACTCAGGATGCAATTCCAGACAGGTGCCTCTCCTTATTCAAAATGTGTCAAGTTCAGGTGCCTATGATATGTTCAGATCTGTGCCAGCAACCAGGAGGACAGGGAGACTGGAAGGAAGAAACACAACAGTGGAGTGAGTACAAGTGTTGTCAGATAAGCCATAACGTTTAATCCTGATAATAACTGTTAGGCAAGGTCTGTTAGGTCCAATAAATGGCAGAAATATGGGTCAAATCCGGGTGCAAAGTTGATATTCTTTCCGCCATGGGTACTGCCTCTCATAACAGGCCTACCAATAAGTGCCTTCCTGGAGGGTATTGCTGCTATATACCTATTCTCCTAGGCTTGTCAAATTTTCATCTATATGCATGTTATTCCCACCAAAATAAACATAATTTACCAAAAACTGAGCCTAAGTGATTTTGCTCAGTTACTCTATTGCAAGGGTTGGCAAACTTTTTCTGTAAAGGGACAGACAGTCAATATTTTAAACTCGGGAAACAAATGGACTTACATCAAACTAAAAATCTTCTGCACAGCAAAGGAAACCATTGACAAAATGAAAAGACACCCTAACAATTGGGAGAAGATATTTACAAACCATATATCTTATAAGAGGTTAATATCCAAAATATATAAAGAACTCATACATCTCAACAACAAAACTAACGGCCCAATTAAAAAATAGGCAAAAGATCTGAACAGACATTTCTCCAAAGAAGATATACAGATGGCCAACAGGCATATGAAAGGATGTTCAACATCATTAACTATCAGGTAAATGCAAATCAAAACTACAATAAGATATCACCTCATTCCCATCAGAATGACTATAATTAACAAGACAGGAGACAAGTGTTGGAGAGGATATGGAGAAAAGGGAACTCTCATACACTGCTGGTGGGAGTGCAAACTGGTGGAGGCACTACGGAAAACAGTATAGAAATTCCTCAAAAAATTAAGAATAGAATTACCATATGATCCAGCTATTCCACTGCTGGGTATTTATCCAAAGAACATGAAAACATGAATGCATAAAGATACATGCACCCCTATGTTCATTGCAGCATTATTTACAATAGCCAAGACTTGGAAGCAACCTAGGTGCCCATCAAGGGACAAATGGATAAAGAAGATGTAGTATATATACACGATGAGATACCTCTCAGCCATAAGAAATGATGACATATGGCCATTTGTGACAACATGGATGGACCTTGAGGGTCTTAGGCTAAGAGAAATGTCAGGAGAAAGTCAAATACCGTATGATCTCACTCATAAGTAGAAGATAAAAACAACAACAAACAATCACAGAGATTGGATTGCTGGTTACCAGAGGGGAAGGGGGAGGGAAGAGGGTGAAAATGGTGATTAGGTGCATATGTATGGTGATGGATTGTAATTAGTCTTTGAGTGGCGAACATGATGTAATCTACACAGGAATCAAATATAATGATGTACACCTGAAACTTATATAATGTTATAAACCAATGTTACCACAATAAAAAAAAAAGACTGATGTCAAAAAATAAAAAAACGAAAATAAACTTGGGGATCATACAATCTCTGTTGCAACCACTCACTGTGACAGCCATAGACAGTATGTAAATGAATGGGTGGGCATGGCTACATTCCAATAAAACTTTATTTACAAAAACTGACAGAGGCCATCCAGTGGCATAGGGGGTAAGTTTGTGTGCTCTGCTTGGGCAGCCCAGGGATTGTGGCTTCAGATACCAGGCACAAACCTACACCCTGCTCATCAAGCCATGTGTACACACCATTCATCAAGCCATGCTGTGGCAGCATCCCACTTACAAAATAGAGGAAGATTGGCGCAGATGTTAGCTCAGCAACAATCTTCCTCACCAAAAAAACCCCAACAAACAAAATAACTAACAGCATACCAGATTTGGCCAACAGGCTGTAGTTTGGCCAAAGATAGTCATTCTTGACATAATTCTGCCTATATAGTTTCAGAGTGTTCAATCTCCTGCAATTCTCAAAATCTCCTTAGTTCTGCCTCAATAGTGATTCTCTAGTGTCCTTCACTGTGGAATCCCTCATGTTTTATTATGATTCAGCCTTGGAGAGAAGAGTTTGTGGCAAGGACGCAAGCCTGTGCCTATTACAGTGAAATATGTGTCCTTAGGAGAATATTTATAAAGGGCCTTAGAGAAGTCAGAGTTGGTGCCCCACTGCCTGTATCAGAGCCAGCCCCATGGTAGGAAATCTCATACAGAGGGTGGGCTTTAATTCCAGAGGATAAGAATCTGGCCTCCCATGGAGGTCTCTGTTGGAACTATTGATTACACAGTAGAACAAAATGAGATTGACAGCACTTGAGCCACCAGAATCCAAATTCTGTACAGGAAATTTTGTGCCAGTCAACTACACTGATATACCCTGCCACGCTAGCATGTTTCTTGGTTTTAAAGCCCCCACAACTCTACCAATTATTCAGGTTGGCCTGATTTTTCCACCATTCCTCGTTTTCTAGCATTTTTTGTTTTATGTGTATGTGTAGCTGCTTTAGTGATATTCTTCTATGTTTCTGACTTGGCTTGATCAGGGGGAGTAGACAAGGTGTGGTTGGAATCTTAATGACCTGTCAAAACAGAGCATTTAAATCCTGTTCATGTTATTTTCTTTCCTTCCCATGGAACACATACAGCCAGAAAGACAAATAGGAGAAGCCCCTTGGTATTTTTCCCTTGTTTGTGTGATCCTAAGGGTTTTGATGAACTGGCCTTTGCAAGTTACGTTGAAGCTGTTCAAGCCAGCTTCAGCTGGATGTGACTTGTTTAATGATTTGGCAAGGATCCAAGCATCGGAAATCAAAACAAAACAAAAAAGAAAAAAACCTCAGATCAGATCAGCATACATCATAACAATATAATCATTCAGCTTCTTATCTGGTTACTTATTATAGGCTGTGCAGTGATAGAAATGGAAATAACTTACTCTGGCTACTCTGTCTTACTGTTAAATCATTTATGTGCTGTGAAAGGAATTGCAAGCTGTTGAGACTCAGAGATCCCCTAACTGCATTCTCCCGAGGAGTTCTTCACGACCATCCCTGGTTCTATTTCATATTCAAACATTTTCTTAGAGTGTGAGCTTTTATTATCCATGTTCAAATTCAGCAAGCCTTACTTGTCCAGATAGATCAGCCACCAAGAAATACAGTAATGTAAAATAAGGGTACTGCTGACATTTTTATGGTATATGATATATGATATACTATATTAAGCTCTTTATAATAATTTTTAATTTTTGAAATAGCTGATTCTTTAGGGACCATTTAATACATAATTCCATAGATTTTAGTGTTATCAGGTACCTTTCAAGTACCATTTTAACTGAGTTCTAATGCTTTTTGTCTCTGTCAACTGTGAATCAAACAGGAGCCTGTCAAATCCTGTTAGGTGACAATCATAGGCCAAGGAAAAATTGTTTCACAAGTCATGCACAAAGAAATAAGATTCCATCCCTGTCTTCAAGAAGCATATGGTTTAATAGGGAAAGAGAAAGTATGCAGAAAACTACAAACAAAGTAAAAATTTTATAAGTTTAGTAACAGATAAAATGTCATAGGAGTTTGAGAGAGAGAATGGGTAATGATAATTATTACAGCAGCTACGTTTACTGAGCTACATTTACTATGTGCTAAGCACTGTTGGTTTTTTTTTATTTCATTGAGGTCGCATTGATTTATAACAAGCACTATTTTTTATACTTATATCTAAAAAAAAAAACCTTTGAGATACAATTCATTGTAGAGATGAGGAAAAGAGGCCCAAAGAAGTTGAATAACTTAGATAAGGTTTATAGCTATTAGGTGGTAAACCTGGGTTCAATAAACAAAACAATGAAATGTTGAAAGTGCATCTCAATACTGGAAAGATTGGACTGGGAAAGATTTAAACAGGAAGTCTAGTTAATGAAATATTGAAACAATCCATGAGAAATTGAGAGAGACTGGACCAGAGCAGTGGCAGTGGGGACAGCAAGGAGTAGAGGATAGAGGAGGGTGGGATTTCTATGAGATTTTTGGAAGAAAGAATCATAAATAGGATTTGGTTACTAATTTCATAATATGGAACATAGGAAAAGTGAGTCAAAGATGACTGTAGTGTTTTAAGCTAAAATAAATAGAAGTAAAGGGGAGGGATCTTAGCATGTTGATCTTAGCACACCCAGGGCACGCTGAGCACATTTCTCTTTTCCCAGCCCTCATCATATTTTATCTGTAACTATTTCTTTATGGGTCTCTCTCCTCCGTTAATTCTGAATTACTTACGCCTCATGATATATATAGGCCCAGCACCCAGGACAGTGCCCTAGATGTAGTTAAGTCTTCCGTAAACATTCCTTTTGAATAAACTTCTAACATATTATATAGAAGTCCTCACTGAATAGCCAAATACAACTGTTTAGTGGGCAATTGGAAATACACAATAAACATTTTACAATGTTGTCAGGACTGTAGAAGCAGATTTTGACTATCAGAAAGAAAGAATATTTAAAACCCTGAAAACAGGCTAATACTTTGAAGGAGAATATGAAAGAGAGCAAACTGAGTAGAACTGAAGGTTAAAGAAAACAATAGGCAGCAAGAGGAAGAAAGGAATAGAAACACGATTCAAAACATGAGATCTTGGGGCTGGCCTGGTGGAGTAATGGTTAAGTCCATATACTCCGTTTGGAAGGCCTGGCATCCGTGGGTTTAGATCCCAGGCATGGACCTACACACCATTCATCAAGCCATGCTGTGGTGGTGTCCCACATGCAAAATAGAGGAAGACTGGCACAAATGTTAGCTCAGGGATAATATTCCTCAAGCATAAATGAGGAAGATTGGTAACAAATGTTAGCTCAGGGCCAATCTTCCTCACACACAAAAAAAGAAAAGACAATTTAGACTTCCAGCAATCTTCTCAATAGAAACAATAAATGCCAGAATATAATGGTGTTGGGGAGAAACAATGATCAGTTTAGAATTTTATACTCAGCTATGCTAACATTCAAGAAGGAGAGCAAAACTACAGATGCTCACTATACAACCAGAAAACGATACAAGAATAGAAGAAACAAACTTAACCCAGAAGGAGGCATGGGATATGTAAAAGTACAGCAAGCATAAAAACTTCCATTATTAATGGCCAATTGCAGAAAAGCTTGGTAATTTTTTGGTTTTAAAAGGTTAATCCAAAAGTATAGATGATAATAACAAGATAGTTGATGGTATTGTTTACTGGGTAAAGTACACAAAGATCTATGTTATCTGCAAGAGGAGGAGAAACATATCTAATAACCTAATATATTAGACCTTAAGAAAATTTACTTATAAACTAATAATTTTTAGTTTCCAAACATAAAATGGAAAAAGGAGAAAAAGGAAAAAATTATCAATATTGTATGCAGATAAAAAGAAAAGAAAAGCAAAGTAAATAGAAAACACAAGATAACTATTTAGAAATGAGGCCAGATGTATCAGTAATCATAATAAATGTGTAACAGGTTTTTGAACATATTGGACTTAGTAAAATCCAATCAAGAAATAGTTGTTTGGGGCTGGCCCAGTGGTGCAGTGGTTAAGTGCGTACGTTCTGCTTTGGCAGCCTGGGATTCACCGGTTCAGATCCCGGGTGCGGACATGGCACTGCGTGTCAAGCCATGCTGTGGCAGGCGTCCCACATGTAAAGTAGAGGAAGATGGGCACGGATGTTAGCTCAGGGCCAGCCTTCCTCAGCAGAAAGAGGAGGATTGGCAGCAGATGTTAGCTCAGGGCTAATCTTCCTCAAAAAAAAAAAAAAGAAAAGAAATAGTTGTTTCCCCCCCACTAATCCCCTTCAGACTTCTTCTGTATGATCTGCTTTCTCCCAGACAGATCCCATAGCTTTTTGCCACTTTCAAGTATTAATAAACATGCTTCATTTTCAGGTAGTAAAAAGACTATTCCACTCTAAATACAAACTTCAATCTCTCACTCAGTTTAAAGCTTCTACCTTTCCCCTATCCCTCCTGCAGCCCTGGCCAGATCAAGACATGGGAGCTTACAGTGGGGAAGCAGTGTCATGGTTTGTCCTTTTGTGATTCCTCCGTACTCTTGCTCCCCTTCCCTATTATCTGGGCTACCTTAGCTCCTCCAGGGTTGCAGTGGAGAGGTGTGGGGAAAGGTAACAGGGAATTCTATTATAGCTGTCATATGCCCATTGTCATGGGAGATGTCTGAAGACTGGCTGTTTGTCATGGAGTGAAAAACAGAGAACAAATAATAAAATGGCAATAGAAAATAGTTTATCTCTCCATAATTACTTAAAATTTAAATGGATTAAACTCCCCAATCAAAAGGCATGGAGTGATTGAATGGATTAAAAAATAAGATCCAGTGATATACTCTCTACAAGAAACTCACTTTAGATATAAAGACACACATAGCCTGAGAGGGAAGGGATAGAAAAATATGTTCCATTCAAACAGTAACCAAAAGAGAGCAAGGATGGCTATACTCATATCAGATAAAATAGACTTTAAGTAAAAAATTGTCATTAGAGAAAAAGAAGGTCATTATATAATCATAAAAGGGTCAATTTGACAGGAATATATAATAATTATAAATATATATGCACCCAACACCAGAGCACGTAAATATATAAAACAAATATTGACATATCTGAAGGGAGAAATTGACAGCAAGGCAATAATAGTAGAAGACATTAATAGCTCACTTTCAGCAGTGGATAAAACATCCAAGCAGAAAAGTCAGTAAGGAAGTAGCTGATTTGAACAATATTAGAGTCCAAATGGAAGTAATGGACATATACAGAATATCCAACAGCAGCTCAGTACACATTCTTCTCAAGCACATATGAAACATTCTCCAGGATAGATCACATGTTAGGTCACAAAACAAGGCTTAACAAATTTTAAAAGATTGAAATCATACCAAGTATCTTCTCAGACCACAGTGTAATGAAGATAGAAATCAGTAACAGAAAGAAAACAGGAAAATTCACAAACATGTAAACTAAACACACTCTTGAACAACCATTAAAAGAAGAAATCAGAAGGGAATTTAAAAAATAGCTTGAGACAGATGAAAATACAACTTACCAGAACTTATGGGACACAGCAAAAGCAGTCCTAAGAGGGAAGTCTATAGCAATAAATGCTTGTATTTAAAAAGAAGAAAGATCTCAATTAAACAACCTAAATTTACAACTCAAGGACCTACAAAAAAATGCAAAAATTAGCAGAAGGAAGGAAATAATAGATTAGAGTAGAAATAAATTAGAATAGAAAAAAATTGAAAAAACTAAGAGTTGTATTTTTTGAAAAGACAGACAAAATTGACAAGCCCTTAGCAGACTAATGAAAAAAGAGAAAAGGCTCAAATAAATAAAATGAGAAATGAAAGAGGAGACATTACAATGAACAACAAAGAAATAAAAAGGGTCATATAAGGAGTTATTATGAACAATTACACACAAATAAATTGAGTAATCTAGAAGAAATGTATAAATTCCTAGAGACATACAACCTACCAAGACTGAATCAAGAAAAAATACAAAGCCTGGGCACGTAACAAATAAGTAGATTGACTCAGTAATCAAAAACTTCCAACAAAGAAAAGCCCAGAAGTAGATGGCTTCATAGGTGGATTCTACCAAATATTCAAAGAAGAACTAATACCAACCCTTCTTAAACCCTTCCAAAAAATAGAATAAGAAGAAACACTCCCAAACTTATTTTATGAGTCCAGCATCACCCTGATTAGAAAGCCAGACAAAGACAAGAAAAGAAAACTACAGGCCCATGTCTCTGAGGAACATAGATGCAAAAATCCTCAACAAAATACTAGCAAACTGAATTTGACAGCACAGTAAAATGATCATAAACCACCACCAAGTGGGATTTATCCATGGGATGCAAAGATGGCTCAAAATACAAAAATCAAACAATATAATGCACCTCATTGACAGAATGAAAGACAAAATCCCATATGATCATCTCAATAGATGCAGAAAAAGCATTTGACAAAATTCAACATCCTTTCATGATAAAAACTCTCAACAAAATAGTTATAGAAGGAACATACCTCAACGCAACAATGTCCATATGTGAAAAACTCACAGCTAACATCATAATTAATGGAGAAAAACTGAAAGCTTTTCCTCCAAGATCCAGAACAAGGCAAGGATGCCCACTCTTGCCACTGCTATTCAACATAGTACTGAAAGTCCTAGCCAGAGTAATTAGGCAAGAAAAAGAAATAAAGACCATTCAAATCAGAAGAGAAAAAGTGAAATTATCTTTGTTTTCAGATGTGACATGATTGTATACACATAATACCCTAAAGACTCCACCAAAAGATTGTTATATGTGATTAATGAATTCAGTAAAGTTGCAGCATACAAAATCAACATACAAAAATCAGTGGTGTTGTTATACACTAACAACAAACCATCCAAAAGGGAAAATAAGAACAATCCCATTCACATTAGCAACAAAAACAATAAAATACTTAAGAATTAATTTAACCAAAGAGGTGAAAGACTTGCACTGAAAATTATAAAACATTGATAAAGAAAATTTAAAAAGACACAAACAAATGGAAAGACATCTTATGTTCATAGATTGGAAAAATTAATAATTTGCAATGTCCATCCTACCCAAGGCAATCTACAGATTCAATGCAATCCCTATCAAGATCCCAATGACATTTTTTACAGAAATGGAAAAAACAATTCTAAAATTCATATGAAACCACAAAAGACCCCAAACAACCGAAGCAATCTTGTGAAAGAAGAACAAAGCTGGAAACATCACACTACCTGACTTCAAATTATATTACAAAGCTATAGTAATCAAAACAGTATGCCCCTGGTATAAAAACAGACACATAGACCAATGGCACAGAATAGAGAATCCAGAAATGAATGCATGAAGCTGATCTTTGACAATGTTGCCAAGAAAATACAATGGGGAAAGGACAGTCTCTTCAACAAATGGTGCTGGGAAAACAATATCTACATACAAAAGAATGAAATTAGACCCTTATATCACACCCAAACACAAAAATCAACTCAAAATGGGTTAAAGACTTAACCATAAGAAACCATAAAACTCATAAAAGAAAACATAAGGAAAGGCTCCTTGATAAAGATCATGGCAAAGATTTTTTTGATATGACACCAAAAGCACAGGCAGCAAAAGCAAAAATAGACAAGTAGTACTACATCAAACTTGAAAACTTCTGCACAGCAAAGGAAACAACCAACAAAATGAAAAGGCAAGCTATGTAATGCGAAAAATATTTGCAAACCGTATATCCTATGAGGGGTTAATATCCAAAATATATAAGGAACTCATACAACTCGTTACTCAAAATACAAATAACCCAATTAAATAATGGGCAAAGGACCTAAATAGATACTTCTCAAAAGAAGAAATTCAAATGACTAACAGGTACATGAAAAGGTGCTCAACATCTCTAATTGACAGGGAAGTGCAAATCAAAATCACAATGAGATATTATCTTACACCTGTCAGAATGGCTATTCTCAAAAACACAAAGGATAACAAGTGTTAGCAAGGATGTGGAGGAAAGGCAACCTTTGTACACTGCTGGTGGGAATGTAAATTAGTACAGCCATTATGAAACACAGTATGGAGGTTCCTCAGAAAATTAAAACTAGAACTACCATATGATCCAGCAATCCCACTTCTGGGTATATATCCTAAGGAAGTGAAATCAGTACCTCGAAGAGATATGTGCACTCCCATGTTCATTGCAGCATTATTCACAATAACCAAGATATGGAAACAAACTAAGTGTCCTTTGACGGATGAATGCATACAGAAAATGTAACATATACATATATAATGGTGTAAATATTACCCTTAGAAAAGAAGGAAATCCCGCCATTTGCAACCACTTGGATGGGACTAGAGGAAATTATGTTAAGTAAAATAAGCAAGACACAGAAAGAGAAGTTCTGCATGATCTCACTTGTATGTAGAATCTAAAATAGGCAAACTCATAGAAGCAGGGAATGGAATGGTCGCTGCCAGGGGCTGGAGGAAGGAGAAATGGGGTGATATTGGTGAAAGAGTACAAAGTTGCAGTTATGAAAAATGAATAAATTCTGGAGACCTAATGTACAGCATGGTGATAATAACTAACAATACTGTATTCTAAACTTGAAATTTGCAGAGGATAGATCTTAAATCTTCTCCACGTGCACATACATACAATAGCAACTATATGGAGGTGATGGATATGTTGATTGTGGTGATCTTTTCACAATGTGTACACATATCAAAACATGAAGTTATACACCCTAAATATACATACTTTTTTGCGTCAAAGCTCTTAAAAAAAGAAACTCACAAATAAAATAAAATAGAATGAAACAGAATATCAGACCCATTGACCCAGGAAATCTACTTCTAAAATTTCTCCTTAGAAAATAGATAGGAACAAGAATATTTATTTTAGTCTTATTTCAATAGCAAATTTTAAAAGGAGAGGGAGAGAATAACCCAAATGCCCAATAGCAGGAAACTAATTAAATAAATTACAAGACATTTAATAATAAAAAAAAAAAAAGAACTTAACTGGGCAACTTTCAAGAACCAGTCTCTCTGGCCCTGATAACTACAGAAGCCATAGTTCAAATTCTCTAAAAACTGCCTCTTCTCTACTCCTTCTCAAGGCAGCATCAAGCCTGAGAGGGTCTTCACTCAGCAAGCGCACAGGTAAGATGCCTGTGAAATGTCAAGTTCCCCTCCAGCAAGCACCTCACCCTCATTCTTATCTTCACTGGGTTTGAGGGATGGGGTAGGGAGGACACAGTTCTTTCTCCTGCCCGGCCAATCGCTCTCTTCTAACACATTCTTCTCTCTCTCTTTTTCCCCTCACCCTCTCTCTCCCCTTCTCCTCTTCCTCACTCCTTCCCATCTCTCTTTTTCTCTCAAACTTTCTTATAAATATGCTGGAGAAAGATAATGGATAACTGCAGAATGAGTTTTTTGCCTTTTGGTTTTTGTGGGGTTTTGTGTGTGTGCAGAACTAGTTTTGCCATGTCTAAGCAAGTCTTACAGATAAGTCTAGCTTGTTTCTTTATTATGTGAGTACTCTTCACCCACTGCCCCTGGTTGCAATTCTTTTTTTTTTTTAATTTTTATTTTTTTCGGATGTATATCATATTTCAAATTCTGGATACATTACATCATGTTCACCACCCGAACACTAATTATAGTGCATCCCCTCACATGTGACCCTAATCACCCCTTTTGCCCTCCCCCATCCCCCTTCCCCAATGGTAACCACCAGTCCAATCTCCAATGCTATGTGTTTTTTTTTTTGTCGTTTTTATCTTCTACTTATGAGTGAGATCATATGGTATTTGACTTTCTCCCTCTGACTTATTTCACTCAGCATAATACCCTCAAGTTCCATCCATGTTGTCACAAATGGCTGGATTTCGTCATTTCTTATGGCTGAGTAGTAGTCCGTTGTGTATAAATACCACATCTTCTTTATCCATTCGTCCCTTGATGGGCACCTAGGTTGCTTCCAAGTCTTGGCTATTGTGTATAATGCCTCAATGAACATAGGGGTGCAAGTATCTTTATGCCTTTGTGTTTTCAAGTTCTTTGGATAAATACCCAGCAGTGGAATAGCTGGATCATATGGTAGATTTATCCTTAATTTTCTGAGGATGTTCCAAACTGCTTTCCATAGTGGCTGCACCAGTTTGCACTGCCACCAGCAGTGAACAAGGGTTCCCTTCTCTCCATACCCTCTCCAACATTGGTTGTTTCCTGTCTTGTTAATTATAGCCATTCTGACCGGAGTGAGGTGATACCTCATTGTAGTTTTGATTTGCATTTCCCTGATAGCTAATGATGTTGAGCATCTTTTCATATGCCTGTTGGCCATCTGTATATCTTCTTTGAAGAAATCTCTGTTCAGATCTTTTGCCCATTTTCTAATTGGATTGTTGGGTTTTTTTGTTGTTGAGCTGTATGAATTCTTTGTATATCTTGGATATTAACCCCTTATCTGATACGTGGTTTGCAAATATCAAAGTTCAAACAACATTTTTTACAGAAATAGAACAAAGAATCCTAAAATTTATATGGAACAACAAAAGACCCCGAATAGCCAAAGGATTCCTGAGAAAAAAGAACAAAGCTGGAGGTATCACACTCCCTGATTTCAAATTATACTACAAAGCCATAGTAACCAAAACAGCATGGTACTGGCACAAAAACAGACACACAGGTCAATGGAACAAAACTGAGAGCCCAGAAGTAAACCCACACGTTTATGGACAGCTAATATTAGACAAGGGAGCCAAGAGCATACGATGGAGAAAGGAGAGTCTCTTCAATAAATGGTTTTGGGAAAATTGGACAGCCACATGCAAAAGAATGAAAGTAGACCATTCCCTTACACCATGCACAAAAATCAACTCAAAATGGATTAAAGACTTGAATGTAAGACCCGAAACCATGAGACTTCTAGAAGAAAACATAGGCAGTACGCTCTATGACGTTGGTCTGAGCAGCATATTTTCAAGTCCCATATCTGACCCGGCAAGGGAAACAAAAGAAAAAATGAACAAATGGGACTACATCAAACTAAAAAGTTTCTGCACAACAAAGGAAACCATCAACAAAATGAAAAGACAACCTGGTTGCAATTCTGAGGTGGAAAAACTTTTAGTTAATATCTTACTACAAACGTAAATGAATTTATTCACATTTTTAAGAATAGAGACAATCGCTTCAGATAAAATAGCAAAATCCTGCTATTTACTGATCACAAAGTACATATCTAAGACAAAAATGCATAGAAATATTGAGGACAAAGGAGTAATTAGGATATACTAAGTTAACGTTAAAAATTGGTTTTGAAGCATTAATAGCAAAGGAAATATAATTTTAGGTAAAGGGCCTTAAGGGGGACAAAGCACAATAATGCAGGAAACAATATTCAGAAAAATATAAAAATTATGATTTTGAAATAAGTAAAGAAAAATTGCTGAATAGCAAGGAGAATTTGACAAAACTACAATGATAGTGGGAGATTTCAACAGATCTCTGTCACAAACTAGTACTGCAGAGAGACAAAACATGGAAAAGAAATGGGAAACTTAACAAAATTAATAAGCTTGATCTCGTTGGAAAATGTAGATGCCTGTATCTCCATACAGAGAGTGTGCATTCTTTTCAAGTACACATAAAAAAATTATAAAATTTGAGCCTGTATTATTAGGTCACAAAGTAAACCACAACAAAGTCCATGCAATTTTTTTTCTGTCTACATGGACATCAAGTTAGAAATCAACAATTACAAATAATAATGAAAAAGGCTCATATGTTTAGAAATCTAAGGATTTACTCCTTAATAATTTATGATTGAAAGTAAAACCATAAAGAAAATTTAAATATATTTAGAAATGAGTGAAAATTAAAGTACTATAAATTAAAATTTACATACTGTAATCAAACAGTAGTCTACATAAATATATAGCTTTAAATTCATTTGTGAATAACAAGAAAGATTAGAACTAAATGACTTGTGTTCAACTCATGAAGCTAGAAGAATAGAATAAACTGAAAGAAAGTAGAAGGAAATATATAATAGAGATAAGAGCAGAAAATAATAAAATTAAAAACAAAGAAATAATGGAGAGGATCAACAAACCAAAAACAAGTCTTTGAAAAGACTAAAATAGAAAAATCTGTAGCGAGAGTAATCAAGAAACAAATATGAAAAAGCATAGATTAGTAAAATTAGGATAAAAATAGAACAGAAGTATAGACATGTAGAGAATTTTTAAATCACATATGAATTATTTTATGTCAGTAAGTTTGAAAACTTTGAAATGGACATTTTTCTAGAAAATATAAATTATAAAAATGATCCAAGAAGAAAAAAAATCTGAATGAAGCAATAATCATTAAGGAAATTGAATTAGTAATCAAAGAATCTACCTATAAAGACACCAGATCCTGTCAGTTTTACTAAACTTTAGGAACAGTTAATTCATATTTTATACAAACTTGTCTAGAAAATAGTCAAAAAGTAAGGTACACCAAATTCATCTGATGAAGCTAGAATAATTTTGGTGCTACTATGAAAGGGCTATGTAAGAAAAGAAACTGTTAGACCAATTGCATTTATGAATATGGATCCAAATCCTAAATAAAACACAAATAAATCAAATTAGGATAGGCAAAGTAGGGTTTATACCAGGGATACAAGAATTGTTTAATATTTGAAAATGGTAGTGTTGTTTCTCATGTAAACAAAATAAAGGATAAAAGCCATCCAGTCATCACAATAGATGCAGACAAAGCATTAAACAAAAGTAAAACCTATTCAAATTTTTTTAAGTTAGAAACTAGGAATTAAAGGAAATGTCTTTAACCTGATAAAGAGTATCTATCAAAACTGGCAACCAATCACCACATGAAACACATCCCCTCCCCCAAAAAAACTCATCTCAGAAACTTAGGAATAGAGGGAATCTCCTCAAACTAATAAAGGGCATCAACTAAAACCTACAGCTAACATCATACTTAGTGGTGAAAACTGAATGCTTTCCTCTTAAGATCAGTAACAAGGCAAGATTTTCCTTCAACATAGTACAGGAGGTACTAGCCAGTGCAATAAGGCAAGAACAAGAAATAACATGTATACAGATTGTAAAAGAAGAACTAAATTTGTCTTTATTCATAGATAGAATAATAATCTTTAAGGAAAATTCCAAAGAATCTTCACGAAAGCTTCTAAAACTAAGTGAATTTAGCAAGGTCTCATGATACAAGGTCACTATACAAAAATCAATTGCGTTTCCAAATAGCAGCAGTAAACAATTGGAAAATGAAACATAAAAACAATAGCATCAGAAATCATAAAATACTCAGGGGTAATTCTAAAATAATATATATATCATGTGTATGCTGAAAATTATAAAGCATTGCTGAGAGAAATTAAAGAAAATATAACTTCATAGAGAAATATATCATATTCATGGATAAGAAGACTCAATATGATAAAAAGTCAATTCTCAAATTGGTCTATAGACATAACGCAACTCCAACCTTAATCCTAGCAGGTTTTTTACACCTAGAAATTAATAGGTTGTTTCTAAAATTTATATAGAAAAACAGAAGACCAAAAGTAAACAAAATACTTCTGAAAAAAATACAATTAGAAGACTCACACTACCTGATTTTAAGACTTAATATACAGCTACAGTAATTAAGACAATACAACATTGAAAAGATGTATAAGTCAGTGGAACCGAATAGAGTCCAAAATGGATCTGCACAGTAATGTCAATTTGATTTTCAACAAAGGTGCTAAGGTCATTCGGTGGAGAAAGGATAGTCTTTTCAACGAATAGTATTGGAACAATTAGATATCATATGCATAAAAAAAAGGCCCTCAGTCCTTACTTCATACATACACAAAAATTCTTGTATTAGGGAAAGATTTTTAGATAAACATAGAAAAATGAGTCATAAAAGAAGAAATTTACACACTGACTTTATCAAAAATTTCAAAATTTTGCTCTTTGAAAGTCATTGCTGAAAAATGAAAAGACAAGCCACAGGCTAGGAGGAAATATTTGAAAAAGTGTATATCTGATAAAGGGCTTATAACCAGAACATATAAAGAACTTTCTAAATTCCGTAATTTAAAAATAAAATAAAAACAGGAAAGATTTGGACAGACACTTCTCCAAAGAAAATATACAGCTAGTGAATAAGCACAGGAAAAGATGCTGAATATCATTAGTCATTAGAGATATGCTAATTAAAACCACAATGAGATACCACTATACGCCTATGGAAATATCTAAAATAAAAAATACTGGTTATACCAAGTGTTGGTGAGGATGTGGGGCAACTTGAACTCTCACAAACTATTGGCAGAAATATCAAATGCAACAACCACTTTGGAAGACAATCTGACAGTTTGTTAAAAGTTAAACATATACCTACCATATAACCCAAGCATTTTAGTCTTATGTATTTATCCAAGAAAAATGGAAGCATGTATCAATATAAAGACTTGTACATGAATGGTGATAGCAGCTTTATTCATAATAGCCAAAAACTGGAAACAACTTGAGAGTCCACCAACAAATGAATGGATTAACAGACTGTGTATCTAAAAAATATTGTGTATCTACACAGTAGAATACTACTCAAAAATAAAAAGAAATGAATTATTGAAATGTGAAAACATGGATGAATCTCAAAATAATTATGCTAAATGAAAGAAGCCAGACAATAAAGAGTACACACTATATAATTCTATTTGTACAAAATTCTAAAAATTGAAACTAATCTATAGTGGTAGAAAGCAGAGCAGTGGTTGCCAGGAGTTGGGAGTAGGGAGAAGGAATTCACTACAAAAGGTCATAAGAGAACTTTTTTGAGTCATGGAAATATTCTATATTTGATTGTAGTGGTGTTCATGCTACCGTATGCACTCGGCAAAATTTGTTGAATTGTACACTTAAAATGGTGAATTTTACTATATTAGAATTCTATCTCAGTGAATCTGATTTAGAAAAAAACTGTTGCAGGCCAGCCCTGTGGCCGAGTGAAGTTCGCACGCTCCACTTCGGCAGCCCAGGGTTCGGATCCTGGGCGTGGACATGGCACTGCTCTCTAGGCCATGTTGAGGAGGCATCCCACATGCCACAACTAGAAGGACCCATAACTAAAATATACAACTATGTACAGGGGGGATTTGGGGAGAAAAAAAAAGCAGAAAAAAGAAAAAAGAAAAAAACTGTTGCAGATATACTGAATGGTTAAAGTTTAGAAGCAATCCTATTGTTTCTTTTAAAGATTGGCCCTGAGCTAACATATGTTGCCAATCTTTTTTCTTCTTCTTCTTTTCCCTAAAGCCCCCAGTACATAGTTGCATATTCTAGTTGTAGATCCTTCTAGTTCTACCGTGTGGGATGCCGCCTCAGCATGGCTTGATGAGTGGTCCTAGGTCTGCACCCAGGATCCAAGCCAGTGAAACCCTGGGCTGCTGAAGTGGAGCACACAAACTTAACCACTCGGCCATGGGGCCAGCCCCAGAAGCAATCCTATTAAAATTAATTTTTCTAAAGAGATACCCACTATCACTTCTCATATGCAAAATTTACTCACACCAGGACTTATAAAGGAATAAGACTACCAATGGGAGAGAGAGAAAGAAAAGAAACAGAACAAAAAAGACAAAAAAAGAACCCTCTATTTGAAAATGGTATAATTATTTAAAAGATCTCAGAAAATTTACAGACAAAAATACTGAAACTAAAAATTAAAATTCAAGTTGAGTGACATCAGCAACATGGCGGAGTGAGTGATTCCCTTTGTCTCTCCCCCTTTGAACTATAACTAAATGGACATTCATTGATCAATGGAGGATACCCACACAGCACCTCAGGATGCCTGAGAGAACTGTGTGGCTATACATCAGAAGGTGAATGTACTATGCCCAGGGAGGTGGTAGAGATAGGTGAGAACTCTCCAGCCCCCAGACAGCCCAGTACCTGCGAGAAACTGCTATTCTGGCTGAAGCACTCACAGCACTGCCACAGCACCAAGGGTGGCTGTGGACCTCAGCATGACTGTGAAGACAGGTGACAGCTGCCCTGAGCCCCCTGATTGCTCTTTGGTCCAGTGGGAAATCCCACAGTCCCACTACAACCCCAGGGAGTGACTTGGGCTCCTTCCCAGTGGGGAGGCCCCACCCACCAAACACAAATGCTGGTGCAACCTAGGAGCAGACTGTGGCATATCTGCAGCCCAGGTGAAAGTGCCCCCAACTCCCACAAATGTCCACAGTGTCACAGCATCCCCAAAGGGGCAGTATGACTGGCAGGACTGTTAGAGCAGGCAGCAGCAGCCCTGAGCCCCTGTATGATCAATCTCTCAATGGATAGGAGAGTCTGCAATTGCACCACGGTCCCAGGGAGCAGCGCTGCCTCAGACCCAGCAGTGAGGCCCCACCCACCAAGCACAACAGCTGGTGCAACCTAGGACTAGACAATAGAGCTGCAAATCTGGGTGAACAAGCTTGCGGCTGCCTCAAAAGCCCATAACACTGCTGCGGTCCTGAAGTGGGGAGCATATCTGGGCAGATCTGTGGGAGCAGGCAGCAGCAGCAAGATCCCCTATGTGATTGTTCCCACAGTTGGTAGGAGACCCCACAGGGCTGCTGCAATCCCAAAGAGTGGTCCAGGATCAGACAGGCACAGTTGATGGGGATCCTGGTGGGCACAGATTACACAGCTCCTGCTCCATCCCCCCAGTGGCAGCAAATGGAAGCTGCAACCAAATTCTATCTCTATGTGGAGGCACAAATCCACACTGTCAAGCAGTAAAGAAAAAATATATTAGATCTCCAGGACAGAGGAAAATGACAAGTACCCAGAAATCAATCCTGAAGACATGGAAATCTATAACCTAAAGAACAAAGAATTCAAAATAGCTATCATTAAAAAACTCAATGGGGGCCAGCCCTGTGGCCGAATGGTTAAGTTCACACGCTCCACTTTGGCAGCCCAGGGTTTTGCCAGTTCGGATCCTTGGTGCAGACATGGCACCACTCATCAGGCCACACTGAGATGGCATCCCACATGCCACAACTAGAAGGGCCTGCAACTAAAGATATATAACTATGTACCAGGGGGCTTTGGGGAGAGAAAGGAAAAAAAAATCTTAAAACAAAAACTCAATGAGTTAAACAGAATACAGATAGACAATTCAATGAGTTCAGGAGTTACTTCACAAAAGAGCTTGAAACTATAAAGAAGAACCAATCAGAAATGTTGGAGATGGAAAACACAATGAATGAGATAAAGAAAAATATGGACTCCTCAAACAGTAGAGCTGATATTATGGAGGACAGAATTAGCAGTCTGGAAGGCAGGAATATAGAAATGCTTCAGATAGAGGAGGAGTGAGAACTAATACTAAAAAGAAAGGAAGAAATTCTCTGAGAAATATCCGACTTAATGAGGAAATGCAACATAAGTATTATAGGTATCCCAGAGGGAGAAAAGAAGGAAAACGGAGCAGAAAGCTTGTTCAAAGAAATAATAGTTGAGAACTTCCCAAACCCGAGGAAGGAACTGGAAAGCCATGGGACAGGAGCCAATAGAACTCCAAACTTTATCAATGTAAAAAGACCAACTCCAAAGCATATAGAAGTAAAGCTGGCAAAAGTCAATGACAAAGAAAAAAATATTAAGGGCAGGAAGACAGAAGAAAATAACTGACAAAGGAACTCCTATCAGGCTGTCAGCAGATATCTCAGCAGAAATATTGCAGGCTGGGGGAGAGTGGAATGATATATTCAAAATTCTGACAAAAACTGTCTACCAAGAATATTCTATCCAGTTAAAATATTCTTCAGATATGATGGAGAAATAAAAGCCGTATGACCCAGCTACCCCACTACTGGATATCTATCCAAAGAACTTGAAATCAACAATTCAAAGAGACTTATGCACCCCCATGTTCATTTCAGCATTATTCACAATAGCCAAGAAGTGGAAGTAACCCAAGTGCCCATCAACTGATGATTGGATAAAGAAGATGTGGTATATATATACAATGGAATACTACTAAGCCATAAAAAATGACAAAATTCTCCCATTTGCAACAACATGGATGGACCTTGAGGATATTATGTTAAGCAAAACAAGCCAGACAGAGAAAGACAAACACTGTATGATCTCACTCATATGTGGAAGATAAACAAACACATGGAAAGGGAACTATTTAGTGGTTACCAGGGGGAAGGGGAGTGGGGGGTGGGCACAACAGTTCAAGGGGCACACCTATATGGTGACTGACAAATAATAATGTACAACTGAAATTTCACAATGTTGGAAACTATCGTAACCTCAATAAAAGATAAATAAATAATAAAATTCAACAAGGTTGCTGATTACATGTACACACAAAAGTTAATTACATTCTTTCTCCAATATTAGCCAGCTTAAGAAGTTAAATTGAAAATTAAAGTACTATTTTATCAAATAGAATCAAAATAGAAACCCATACTATAAGGTGCCTGTGAACAATCCTAGAAAGAAATCTCAAAACCTTTACTTACAAAAATGGCAAGACATTATTGAAGGACGTGAAAAGACCTGGATACATGAAAGATATATCATATTTATGGATGGAAATTCCCACTATTGTAAAAGTTAAATTGTTCTCCATATTAGTGTTTGCATTTGATATAATTCCAAACCAATTCCCAAAAGACCTTTTTGTGAAACTTGACAAGCTGAACTTAAAATCTGTACGGAAGAATAGAGAGTCAAGAATAGATAACACTGTTCTGAAGAACAAACTTGAAAGATTCTTGTCCTAACAGATATCAGAAATTATTATAAAGCCATATTAATCAACCCAGTGTAGTATTTGCACAGGATCATGGGAACAGAATAGAAAGTCTTAAAACAGATCTATCCATACATGGAGACTTGCTATACAGGAATAGGGTATTAAAAACCAGTGGGAAAATCATAGACATAAATTAATGGTGCTGGAGTAATTGGTAATTTACGTGGAAAATAAAATTTAATCCCTACCTCATATGACCAAAAAGAAAAATTCCAGAAAGATTAACGACCTACATATGGGAGGTGGAATAAGCAAAAGCATTAAACTTTTTGAAGAAAATATCGAAGAGTGTGGTAAGGAATAACTTATTAACCAAAACACAAAAAGCACAAACGAGAAAAGAAGTTAATAAACTCATTTACATTGAAACTTTTTAAAAGTCCTGTTCAACAAAAGATACCACAAACAATATTCAAAGAGAAGACACAGATGAGGCAAGATGTCTACAATGTATACCATTGATGTATAGTGACAATATACACAAAAGGATTCGTAACCACAACATATCCAATATGTAATGAACTCATTCTTTTAAACAAATAAGAAAAAGACAAATAACTGAACAGAAAAGTAAACAAAGCATCGGAATAGACGTTTCACAGAAGACTAAACTCAAATGGCCGCATGAAAACATGTTTAGCCCCAACAAGCAGCCCCGGAAATGCAAGTTAAGGCAATAATGAACCTATTTAATTTTTATTTGATTTGCAAAAAAAATCATAAAGTTTGATAATCTTAAGTATTGACAAGGATGTGAAATTAACAAGAAATGGTTAGGTTATAAATTGGTTAAACTAAGTGGAAGAGCCATCTGGCAATATCTAACAAAGATGAGGGTTGCATACCCTCTGACACAGTTTTATCACATGTGGGGATATATTTAGAGTAGTGTTTCCAGTAATGGACTTATTTGCATTTGGGATGGAACAATTCTTTATGTGTTACCACCCAACACACTGAAGGACACTGAGCATCTCTGGTCTCCAGCACCAAAGCAGGTAATACTCCTTCCAGTAATTTGACAACCCATAAGGTTCCTACACATTTCCAAGCACTTTCTGGGATGTGAGAGGTACGGTATCCCACTGAAGCTGAGTCACTGCTCCATAGAAACTCTTTCTTACATACAGAAGGGAACATTTACAAGACCGCATTAGCACTGTTTATAATGGTAAAAACTGATGAATCAATTAATTAAATGACAAGAGAATAGATAGAAGGTGTGGTTTATTCATATAATTTAAAACTTTACAGGTGTAAGTATCCCTATGGATAAATATCAAAAACATCACGATGCATGAAAAAAGCAAGTTGTGAAATTGTCTATCTACTGTTATTCCATTTATTTAAAATTTATAAAATTCATAACAGCCTTGTGTGTCATTTGTGTATATGTACACATACGTGAAATACATATATGAAGTATAAAAACATACATTGAATGATGCACACCAGGGACTTTAGTGGTCACCAGTGGAGAGGGAGGAGGAGATGAATGAGATCATGGAAGGGTATACAGAAGGCTTCAACAGTATCTGTAATGTGTATTTATGTAAAAGAAAAGAAGGAATGAAATATGACAAAATGTTAAGGTTTGTTAAAGCTGACTGCGGAGTGGGCTACAATTTCCCTCCACTGCCCCGTTTCGTTCAGGAGGTCTTTTTCCATAAACACACCTCACTTTTAACCACACCCTTTGTTCTCCCTCAGAAGTGGAGAAAATTACCCGATTGGTGTGTTTGGAGAGGAATGGGGCATTCCCAACTTAGCCACACCCTCCTTTTTCTGGGATCCTCTCATCTGCAGACACCTTGTGCTCTCATCTGCTGTTGGCTACAGGGTTGAAAACATTGAAAACCAGGGAAAACTGTGTCCAGGTTGGTAGAGGTGCCTAAGCCAACTGTTGCTCCTCATCCAAGCCATGTTTTCAAACTTACCAGAAATACACTGCTATTCAAAGCCTGTCTGCCTGTCTTTGTCTCTTATTTGGGTTTTAGAACTTGAGAGGTAAGATGTGTTGTATATTGCTGCTCAGACCTAGGCCATATCCTCCAACAGAGACTTTACTGGTTACACAGCAGATTTTATTTCCATTTGCCTGACTTCTTTGTCTCTGTCAATTGAGTCAGAACTTGGTTAGGGAGGATGAAGGAAGTAATTTATGGGCCGCCTCAGACTTCAACAAAAAGTACAGATGTTTGTTATATTATTCTCTATATTTTTTCATAATGAACAATATTTTAAATATGTGTATATATATCAAAGTTCTAAATAATTGTGGAGATGTATATGTATGTGTGTACACACACGCCTACTCACTCATGCACACACACACCTCTAAATAGTTGACTTTTTCAAATAAATTTCTCAGAAGTAGTAATAGTTAATGAATTGGGAGGACCTGGCTGAACAAGTACCATATTTAAAGCAAAATCAGAAATTATATGCTGGAGAAATAAGCAACTTCTGTTTTTCTACCCACATGAATCAAAGGAAAGGAACGCTGTGGTAGCAAAGGCATCCAAGCAAACAAGGATTTGTTTTGAGCCAACAAGGAGTATCTTTGCACCATCTCTATTGGGAAAATATAAATGATACAGAAGGTGAGTTTTATAGATGATGATTTTAGAGTTTTGCATATCAGAATCACGGAGTGTAAGAAATTAGTAAAACAGGTATCAAAAGAGATGCCTGGTTAGTATAACTTATGCTGGTTAAATTCACCAAACTTGTAATTCCTTCAAGTTTCCTAACTCCTTCCTTTCAATTCTCCTACTTTGTTGTTTTCCTTTTGACCACATTTCTATACTGTCAGGGCAAGGGCTTGCTCTGCAGAAAAGAAAAAGCTTAGCTGAAATTAGAAGGTTTAGTCAAAGCTTTTCCAGACAGCATGAACAATCAGCAAACATTGAACTGGGCAAAATGGAATGCCATTCAAATGGAAACAGCTAGAGCTTGCAGATTTCCCCAACAAAGAATGCGATTCCAATACTCACTCCCCTTCCACATACTTTTCTAGCGGTGGTTGTGATAAAATTTGGGTTGTGGTGGGAAGGGGGTTGTGAGGGATGGGGGCTGAGGAGGGAAGAGTGACACAACATTGCTTCCTGGTAGCTGCACAGAATGCAAGTCATTGTTTTTCAGCGTCAGTATCCAGAGACTATTTGAATTTGTACAGGTGCCGCTCTCTGTGTCTTTTTTTTGTTTTTTTTGGCAAAGGTTTCCAGTTCCTAGAAATTGGCTCATACTTCAGCCTGTAGACACTTCCCAATGTGTCGTTTTTAACCTCTATGGGAGAGACAAAACTTGCTTCTGACTTTAGAAAGGAGGTCAGAGAAGAAAGAGCATATGTCAGAAGGACCTCTACATCTAGATAAAAAAATTAGTGCAAACTGGTTTCTTTCTCAGCAGGCTGCTGTTTTGTGTCATATTCTCAGCACTGTGGATTTATTAATTATGACTCATGGATAGGCATTTTGTCAATTACAAATGCTAACATATGATCAACTAAGCTGGCCCAATTATATTGCTTCCAGAATGGACTACTTTCAAAATAGCTCCCCAAATTTTATAGCCACCAATTGGAAATGCAACAAGAATGTAAGAGATGTCAGATTATTTCAATAGTAAATCCACTAATTCTTCTTTCAGAGCTGAATTCAGAGGAATACATCCAAATCCTTCCTCCTGGCCTGTAATGTCCAAATGCTCATGAAAACAGAAAATAACCTTTATCCTAGAAAAGGTAGGAAATTGTGTTTTTGAGGGTTTTTTTTTTTTTTTTTTGCTTAAATGAACTCAACATATTAGCTTATTTCTCAGTCAATATCTTTCACACTTACCATCTTTATCAAGTACAGCAGGACAGGAGTTTATCTAAAAATAATGTAATGAATGGACTAGATATAGAGATGTGGGCAGGGTTAAAGGAAGCAATAAGGAGTGGTGAGGTACTCAGAGACCAGTTATAGTGGAAGCCATTACCACCCACCCCTGAACCAGAAGGGAAGAAGGGGGTGGGGGATGGAGTTTACTGGAGCCCCTTGAGAGCTAAGCATAAAAGGTGGCTGTTAGATGGGAGCTTTAGCCATGAGTGACTTAGCTCCTGCCAGAGCCAGAACAATGGCAAACAAGGATGGAATGGGAGAAATAAATACCCAGATCTCCTCCCATCTCCTGCTGGTGCCTTCATTGCACAAGGAAGTCCAGATGATGTGGTCAGTAGAGGTCAGCTTCTCAGACACAGAGGTAGAGAAGAGCAAAGGATGAATCTGGGAGTAACCAGAATAATCAGTACACCATCCTTAGGCAGTTGTGTTCCATCTATACATTCACACTTCAGTTCGTACCAGAGATCATCTCCAATATTATATAAGAACATAATAAACATACATCTCATTTCTCATTCATTCTAAACATGAGACTTCAGCCACATGGTACATCCCATCATCATACTTTCCAGCCTCAACCTACCCTTCCAATATCACCCCTGCTAACAATTTTGAACTTTATTATCTAGGTAATAGACAATTGAAGTCTTTAAAGAGATTTAGGGTTGTTTGTTTGGGAAATAAATCTGGAAACAGTTGAAAGATGAACTTGAGTGGAAAGAGTTTGGTGGCAGAGAGAGTGTAGCTGACGCTCAGGCAGGAGAGATGATGAATTCTTAAACTAAAGTGAGGTCAGAGAGGAGGGGTGGATTCAAGAGTTGCTTTTGAAACAGTCTATAGGATTTGGTAACAAATTTGAAATGATGAAGGAGTGAGACGGAAGAATTGAGAGTGATGATGTTTCTAATTGTGGAGGTCAGGTCAATTGTTATGCCACTCAACAAGATAAAATAAATATAGAGGAGCAGATTTTGGTGAGAGAAGATAATGAACTTAGTCATAGACATGCAAATTTGAGATGCCTGAAGGAAATCTCTGAAGCGAAGTTCAGTGGGGAGAGTTCTTGTCAAGAAGGCTCTACAGGTTTACATTTTGAGCAACTCTCCCACCCCCACTCCACACAAAAGCAACAATTAGACATAAAAAGAAAATTTAAGAAATATGTTTGCATTCATAAATGAGGTAACTACCCCTAAGGCCAAGAAATGAAACAAAAACTCAAATTAGTGAGTGGTGAGAAGAGTTGAATCCATGGATCAACAGCTCTGGGTAAATGAGGACTGGGAGGCCAACCCCTAAGGGTAATGAGGACTACACTAGTTGCTCCTTGTGAGGAAGAGGATGAAAAACAGGAGCCAACCTGGATTTCTGAAGTCAGGGACTAAGCCACAGCCCAAAGGGTGGCTGAAGGAAGAGCTGCTGCCAATTCTTGCCAGGGGCTTCAGGAGAGAGCAATCTCAATCCCAGAAAGGAAAACGATCTTCTCACTGGCTCAGTGAATGACATGGTGATGTTCCCTACATCACTGTGGTACAAGGGTCCTCAAATCCAAATTTAAGTCTTGGTTTTGGACTTGGGGCCCTGAGGAGTTGCCTGAAGTCAACTGTAAACCTTTAGACAGGAAGGAAGGTGGAGAGAGAGAAGAAAAGAAACAATTAAAAACTCTCACCCTCAGAAGACCTGGCAAACAAAAATTCAAAAACACAAATCTATGCTAAGAAAAATGGAAATAAAAACTTAATCAGGACACAAATTAATTCTAAATAATATTGATTTAAAATAGCCTGGTTGGTTAAAGATTTTAAAATCTCCCTACATGTACTTATGTAGATTTTCCCCTGTGGGAAAATGTCCTTTATTGCATGATATGAAACGTTCAGTCTTTCTCTGCTTAGGAATAAAAGGGTCTCCCTTTCTCAGGGGTCTGAAGTCTGTTCAGCCTAGTGACCTGAGAAGGGGAGAGAGGCACGTCTTGGCGGAAGGGCCCCTTGGAAGGGTATAAGGGGGGTCCTGGACTGTCTTATATGTGTCATAGTCATTGAGCCCCTCAGGAAGAGGAGGCTGCTTGTTCATCTGTTGGTCTTTCCACCTCTGTTCCTGGCAAAGGAGCTCTTGGGTCTCCAGCATCACCCTAGCATTGAAACAATGCTCACCCAGGTAGCCATTGCTGGAAGCTTGGTAGCTAGAGAAACTGGGATTCTCTTTGGCACTCTGGGAAGCCTTCTCCAGGAGAGTAGTTCTGCTCCCCAGAATCTTGGGAGACAGAGCTGGCATTTTTCCTGCATTGCTGAGCAGGAAAATAGGTAAATGGATAAATCCTCTTAGCCATTTATGGACTGTGTGGCCTTGGACAAGTTACTTAATCTCTCTGATAAGCCAGTTTTCTTAACTCTAAAATGAGAATACTACTGCTTAACCATGGCTACTGCCCACTGGCACATGGTAGGTTTTTCATTAGAGCCTGCATCACATTTTTAAATTTCATCAATGTTGAGTTTTTCTTCTTTGAGGGAGAATGTGGGGTTTTTTTTTTGTTTTTTGGGGGGTTTTTTTGGTAAAATCCATTCATAGAGAAGTCATAGTCTTATAGCATGGTGAATGATTAAAGTGAGTAATACTGTCTAGGATTTTTAAAAATGAGGTGTCAAGAGGCTTGTTTTCTCATATATCTTGTGTACTGACACTGAGAGCAATTCTGTAAGAGAAATTTCAAAAATACTTGAGCAGCGATTAGTGCTGGTGGAGTTAGTGTATAATCTCCCAAGGTGACAACTTCGCCATGTGGTGTGTAAATTCTGACTTCTTGTTCTACATCCTGTATTTCACCGCATTTGTATATACCCTATAAGCATATGCATACCCGCTTCTTTCTTTCTCTAACCAAATACTTTCCCTAATGGATTTTCATTTGAGGTTGTACCTTTTTTTTCCAGCCTAGAAAAGCCTCTATACCACTAAACCCAGGAGACGGGGATAGAGCAGCTGTGTGCTCCAAGACTCAGATTCGAAAAGTGTGGGTGGAGGAAGGGAAGGTCAGAAAATAGGTTGTTATTTCCATTGCTGGCAATTTAGATTCAGAGGCATTTCATCTGCAGTCCCCTCAAGTGTTGAATTGAATAAAAGTAGTAGCAGAAACAGTGGAAAGCGCGGTTGGGGGAGGGGCTGTGAACACTTCCAGCTAAACGCAAAGAGACAGGCAGCTTGTAAGCATGCATACTCAGCTTGGAATAAAAGCCACAAGAAGCCTGAGAGCCAGCCTTTATTGAAACAAGATGCTGCCAGAATGAAACAAAACACAGACTGAAATCCATCTACACTGGCAGACTAGTGTGATATTGAGTATGTGCTCCTGCAACCAGGAGGGGCTGTGTAGACAACTGTGTGAATGAGAAGAAGAATAAAGCACTGCAGCATTTACATCTTGCCTAACATGTGACTGATTTAGGAACAGACACATTTCACATGCACCTTTACTAAGAATGAATGTATCTATAAAGATTTACTCCTTATTTTACGTTTGATTCAAACAGCACTCACATTTGCATTGGGCTAGACACTATGAAATACAGGTTATGTGCAGGAAGCTTGCTGTTTACAAAGATGTGATAGCTCAAATTCCATTTTTAAGCCATTTTTCCTTAGAAATATTGTTACAGATAGTAGGAAGCAATATAAGATAACCCTCAAAGGTGTTTTAAAGAAATAATATACCTACAGTGTAAGAATAATACAAGGAAAATGAATAAAAAATAATGCTGAAAAAAACTAGATATTTAAATAGGAAAAAATAATTGGATATTGATTTATTTTTATTGTTTGTTTGTAATCCTGAAAAAATGCCTTAATTAGGAAAACGAAGAAAAAGATGAAGACTTGTAAGTTTATAAAGTACATTTTGATGTGCTTCAAGGATTGTAGAATTTCATAACTGACCCTTTATTATACTTAATTTATCTCAAAAATATCACTTTCCTTTTCCTTAATATAGATTCCAGAGTTATATAATAGATATTTATTAAGCTTATTCTATGCAAAAGGACTGCATTATATGCTGCAAGAGATACAAGAATCGTTCAAGACAGAGAACACTTTATCAAGGTGCTGACAATTTAGTTGGGGAGATAAAACATACAGGGTAAAAAAAATGTGTATATAATCAAGTCTATGTACAGAAATACAGGCTAACATGGAGCTGTAACATGGAGAAGTGGGAGAATCATGAACTTCAAAGTCATACAGCCTTGGTTTTTAATAGAGTCCACTGCCTCCAGCTAAATAATCATGAGCAAAGTTCTTAATTTCTTAGAGCCTTGATTTTCTTACCTACAAAACGGGGGTAATAATATCTACCTTATGAAATGATTGTGAAAATTAAATGAGATAATACAAGTTACATGCCTAATAAAGGCACAAGGTAGGTGTTTAACTGGTGTCAGTTCTCATCCTTTCCTATAGTTAACAGGAGGGGTGAAGAGAATCGCTCTACCTCTGCCTGGCAGGTTAGCTAGGAGTAAATATTTGAACAGGATTTTAAAAACGTGGTAGAAGTACAGTTTATTTTATATTTACTTTATTTTTTAACTGCCCAGCACCTAAACTCCCGTCTGATTAACTGGACCATTCCCTTCCTTATGAGTATTGTAGAAAAAGACACACACTCATTTTCCAATCTTCTTCCCAGACTTGGTCAATCAGCCATTGTAATGATCAACAATATTCTTGTGCTTCTGTCTTGATGTTTCAACCCTAGGTGATACTGAACAGATTCCATGCAACCCTAGGTGAGACCTAATAGATTCCAGGCTGAGGTTCTTTTTCCACTCCCACCACTTTCCACCTATACACCTCCTTCCCCACCCACAATTTCTTTAGATACATATCTTAAATTTTTCTGGGAGTTGCCTTTATCATTTTAAATGATATATTTTTAAAAACACATTCCTTGATTTATTATCCTATGAAAATGTTTTAAAAAGATTATGAAAATACTGCATCTACCCCTCCTTCCATTGCTTCTGCCCATTGTCCTACCAAATTTTTGGTAGTTGTATTATTTTATTTTGTCAATGTTTATAACATTTATAATCTTTTCTATAACTATTATTAAGTTTTATGTGCATGGTAAATAGGGTGATTCTAAAGACTCAATTTAAAATGCATTTTTTACGCTATGATTGTATGGTCACAGTAGAACCATGTAGAAGATAGAACCAATAGAGAAGAAAGTATAATCCTAGATCATTGAAAGGTTGCCATTTGAAGGAGAATGTTCCAAGCGCCAAGATCTCTACTCAGCTCTCTTTAAATATCTTTTTAGCTTCCTTGACTTCTTCAGTGTCATACTTGGTTACCACTGGTTTTGGGGTTTTTATTCTATATAATCCTCTTCTTTGGGTTCCTTTGTCATTTACTCAAAATAATCCACTTCAGTAATTTTAAAATATAGGATATGTGGGTGGTAAACTTTCTGAGTGCTTATATGTCCAAAAATTTAATTCCACACTCATTTAATTCATAATTTGATTTTTTTTCCTCCTAAGAACTTTGAAGGAACTGCTTCAAGGTCTACTAACATTCAGTGTTCCTAATAAGAAGTTTGATATCAGTCTGCTCTTCATTCTGTTATAGATAAACTTCCCCCTTCACTGAAAGCTATTAGAATTTTCTCTTAATTCTTGAAGTTCTGAAATTTTACAAGCATATGTCTAGGTGTGAATTATTATTCCCTTGATCTCTTTGGTATTCAGTAGTCCCTTCCAATCCAAAGATTTACGTCTTTTTCAGCACAGGGAAAATTTTATTATAGTCCATAATTTTTATGATTGTTTACTCTTCTCCATTATATTTATTTTCTCCTTCTGGAATTTCTGTTAAACATATGGTGGAGCTCCTTGTTCTGTCCTTTATGTATTTTAACTTTCATTTCACATTTTCTCTCTTTTTGTCTTTTTGTTCTATATTCTGGGAGTTTTCCTTGACTTTAAGTTTCAGTTCGCCAATGTAATATTCAGCTATGTAGGTCTATTTCATTAGTCCACTACAAAGTTCTTTATTTTTGAAATTATGTTTTTAATTTTGAAGAATTCTTTTTTCTTTTATTTTTCCTTTCTTATGGTATCTTGTCCTATTTAATAAATACAATAGCTTCTCAGATCTATCTGAGGATATGAATTAGGATTTGTATAAAGTTCTTTTCTGATTTTTCAAATAGCTCTGTTTCCTCCAGAAAAAGTTGTTCTGTTTCTATATTTGGGAATTTCTCCTTCATTTTGTTGATTTCTTCAAATAACTATTGTCTCTTTATTTCATCATTGTGAATCAGGATCATAGTTTCCTCTGTGGTCGGCATTCTCTTTGCCCAGTAGCTCTCACCAATGAAAAGAAGGGCCAATTTCCAGTTCCATGTAAATGACTGAGTAGGTTTTGACCAACAGGCAGTGGGCAGGAAGGCTGGTTAGAGACTCTAGTGATCGTAAAAGGCAGGGTGCCCTTCCTCTGGAGGTAAGGCATTTAAGGGATGTACCATTCTCGGGTGAAACTGTCTTTCCTTTTTGTTTCTCTCCTCCAGGTCTTGCTTGATGGTATAGTGGGGCTCAGTCTCTGCTCTTAGACCCCGGTGCCCTCCGAGGAACTGTCCCTGAGCAGATCAATTACTTTCTTCAGAGAGCAGATCTCAAGCTTTGACCAGAGACCAAATGCTTCCGCTAAAAAATGCTCAATTTACACAGAGAAAAGAGAAAGGGCCACACCAGGCTCAGAATGCTGTTTTTTAGTAAATTATCCAACTCCTGCTATTTTAACTGTTCAAAAGAACCCCACTTATCTCTGGGGCTGTGGTACTTTTTTTTAATCTACCTACATATCTATTTATTTTCTATCTACCTACCTACCTACCTACCTACCTATGTATGTGTATATATATGTATATATATTCTATAACTATTAGCTTTTAGTATCTTTTTATTGTGAAATAAAGCACAGATACAGAAAACTATGTGGAACAAATGTATAGCTTAGTGAATTATTATAAGGAAAACACCCTTATAACCACCACCTGTATCAAGAAATAGTGCTTTTCCAGCCACCCAGATGTCCCTTCACACTCCCCATCACAGTTGTAGCCTCCTTCCTCTCTCCTGATTGCGATATTAGACATTTGCATTTCTTTATGTTTTTATCATCCAAGTATACAGCTCTAGACACTATAGTTTAGTCTCCTCCATTTTTTTTTTTTTACATTGATATGCCATTGAAGTCTCTATAGTTTCCCCCTCCATTCATCTCCTTTCCTTACCTTCCTTAGCCTGTCAAAGAATCCAGGCTATTTGACCCATAAAATTTCCTCTTAGCCTGGATTTTGCTAATTGCAGACTTACTGTGCGGACCAACATGTTCCTCTGTCCTCTTTATTTTCTGCAACTTGGCACTGAATCCAGAGGCTGACCTCTGGAGGTTCAAACCTTTTGACAAGAATTGTGTTCTTACGTCAGTAGACATGTAATGGTTATTTTTTTTGTTTTCATTTTTAAATGTTAACAGCTGTTAATGCTGAATGCCTAGATTTGTTAATCCATTGAATATTTCCAAATGGTGATATGCTCTATCTATTTTGTTTTCATATATTAATTAGAACAATTTTATAAAGAGGTGTTTCCCTCATCTATTATTTGGCTACCTAGAAGAACAATTCATAGGAAAAGGGAAAAATAAATGCTTGATACTTTTAATCATACATCAGGATCAGGTGGGATTCATACCAGGGACACAGGGATGGTTCAACATCCACAAATCAATCAACGTGATACACCACATCAACAAACTGAGGAATAAAAACCACATGATCATCTCAATAGATGCAGAGAAGGCATTTGACAAGATCCAACAGCCATTTATGATAAAAACTCTGGACAAAATGGGCATAGAAGGAAACTGCCTCAACATAATAAAGGCCATATACGACAAACCCATAGCCAACATCATACTCAATGGGCAAAAACTGAAAGCCATCCCCCTGAAAACAGGAATGCGACAAGGATGCCCTCTATCACCACTCTTATTTAACATAGTACTGGAGGTCCTGGCCAGAGAAATCAGGCAAGAAAAAGGAATAAGGAGGGAGGGAAGAAGTGAAACTCTCGCTGTTTGCAGACGACATGATCTTATATATAGAAAACCCCAAAGAATCCATTGGAAAACTGTTAGAAGTAATCAGTAACTACAGCAAAGTTGCAGGGTATAAAATCAACATACATAAATCAGTAGCATTTCTATACTCCAGTAATGAACCAACAGAAAAAGAACTCAAGAATACAATACCATGCACAATTGCAACGAAAAGAATAAAATACCTTGGGGTAAATTTAACTAAGGAAGTGAAGGACCTATACAATGAAAATTACAAGGCCTTTCTGAGAGAATTGGATGATGACATAAGGAGATGGAAAGACATTCCATGTACATGGATTGGAAGAATAAACATAGTTAAAATGTCCGTTCTACCTAAAGCAATCTACAGATTCAACACCATCCCAATTAGAATCCCAATGACATTCTTTACAGAATTAGAACAAAGAATCCTAAAATTCATATGGGGCAACAAAAGACCCCAAATTTCTAAAGCAATCCTGAGAAAAAAGAACAAAATGGGAGGCATCACAATCCCTGACTTCAAAACATACTACAAAGCTACAGTAATCAAAACAGCATGGTACTGGTACAAAAACAGGTGCACAGATCAGAGGAACAGAATTGAAAGCCCAGAAATAAAACCACACATCTATGGACAGCTTATCTTTGACAAAGGAGCTGAGGGCATACAATGGAGAAAAGAAAGTCTTTTCAATAAATGGTGCTGGGAAAACTGGAAAGCCACATGTAAAAGAATGAAAATTGACCATTCTTTTTCACCATTCACCAAAATAAACTCAAAATGGATCAAAGACCTAAAGGTGAGACCTGAAACCATAAGGCTTCTGGAAGAAAACGTAGGCAGTACACTCTTTGACATCAGTATTAAAAGGATCTTTTCAGACACCATACCTTCTCAGAGAAGGGAAACAATAGAAAGAATAAACAAATGGGACTTCATCAGATTAAAGAGCTTCTTCAAGGCAAATGAAAACAGGATTGAAACAAAAAAACAACCCACTAATTGGGAAAAAATATTTGCAAGTCATATATCTGACAAAGGCTTAATATCCTTAATATATAAAGATCTCTCGCAACTCAACCACAAAACATCAAACAACCCAATCAAAAAATGGGCTGGAGACATGAACAGACATTTCTCCAAAGAAGATATACTGATGGCCAATAGGCACATGAAAAGATGCTCATCATCGCTGATCATCAGGGAAATGCAAATCAAAACTACACTAAGATATCACCTTACACCCGTTAGAATGACAAAAATATCTAAAACTAATAGCAACAAATGTTGGAGAGGTTGCGGAGTAAAAGGAACCCTCATACACTGCTGGTGGGAATGCAAACTGGTGCAGCCACTATGGAAAACAGTATGGAGATTCCTCAAAAAATTAAAAATAGAACTACCATACGATCCAGCCATCCCACTACTGGGTATTTATCCAAAGAGCTTGAAGTCAGCAATCCCAAAAGTCCTATGCACCCCAATGTTTATTGCAGCACTGTTTACAATAGCCAAGATGTGGAAGCAACCTAAGTGTCCAGCAACAGATGAATGGATAAAGAAGATGTGGTACATATATACAATGGAATACTACTCAGCTGCAAAACAGAACAAAATCATTCCATTTGCAATAACATGGATGGACCTTGAGAGAATTATGTTAAGTGAAATAAGTCAGCGAGAGAAGGATAATCTGTGTATGACTCCACTCATATGAGGAATTTAAAATTATGGACTAAGAACAGTTTAGTGGATACCAGGGGAAATGTGGGGTGGGGGGTGGGCACAAAGGGTGAAGTAGTGCACCTACAACATGACTGACAAACATTAATGTACAACTGAAATTTCACAAGATTGTAACCTATCAATAACTCAATAAAAAAATAAATAAAAAAATAAAAAAATGCTTGATACTTTTTGTTATCTACTTTGTTGTCAAGAAAATGAATTCGTTCCCTGTTATCCTCAAAATGACCTATTGTTTTTTTAAAAAATATAATTATTAATTCATGGATTTAGATATATTTCACAGATTTTAATTCACTGCAATTCTTACTATTATTCAAGCTGAAAATACTCCCTCTTTGCCTATGAGACAGTCTCTTCAAGTTAGTTTCTAAGTGTTTTGACATGACCCTAGTAGTCTTTGATAGCTTCTGTGCTACTAGTATGTTAAGATATTCCAGCTCATCTTGCATATTTCCTGCCACACACCCGGAATCAACTATTTCTCTAAGAGACTCTGGATTCTTTTTTTTTTAATGTAACATGGTATTTTAAGATCACGATCTGGGCCCTAACGATTATTAATGCTACTGGGTTGGTCCTTGTTTCTAGGTCTTTTCAATGGATTGAGCTAGGAAATATATATGTATGTATATAGTATGTATGCATATAAATATAGGAAATATAGCATATATTTCCTATCTTTGTATGTATGTATATTTCACTACATATATTTATATTATTTGATTATATTATACATATATAGAGCCTATATTTATTTATATATAGGGAAAAAATACCTAATGAGTTCTTATCAGTATCTCCAATTCAAATTCAGGAGTATAGGGTTAATTTATATCTTCTGTATTACACCTACATCTTTTTTCTTCCACACCCAAAATTCTGGTTCTGAAGGACGTATGGGAGGACAGAATTAGAATATCCCATTATTACTCATTTCCCTTATCCCATATTTCATATATGAGTGTCAAAATTATCCTTATACTACCACCATCATTTTTGATTACTCAGAATAGTTAAACATTTTTTGCATATGTTACCCTCATTTCTCTTCGTCCCCACACCTATCTTTTAATAGTTGTACTATATTTACTTTTCAGATCATATAGCTATTGTATACTATGAGCTCTCTTTTTAACCCCCCACTTAATCTTGGTTCTACAAGTAACTGTATGTTTAATGCTCAGTGTCTCTCTAGTCATTTTAGTGATCTAAAATGTTTGTTCTCATAGATTCCTTGGGAAGGGCTCATGGCAACAATTTTTTTGAGATCTTACATGCTTATAACAATTTGTCTCTGCTCCTCTATACTTGAAGGTCAATTTTGCTGGATATAAAATCTTTAGTTCACATTTTCTTTCCTTGAATATATTACATGTGTTGCTCTCTTTTCTTGTGGCATAAAACACTGCTGTGAGAAGTCTGATGGTAGATAATCTTGAGTCCTTTTTGTCTCTCATTTTTTTTTCTTTTTTTTTTCTTTTTTAAAGATTGGCACCTGGGCTAACAACTGTTGCCAATCTTTTTTTTTTTTTTCTGCTTTATCTCCCCAAATCCCCCTGTACACAGTTGTATATCTTAGTTGCCAGTCCTTCTAGTTGTGGGATGTGGGACGCCGCCTCAACGTGGCCTGACGAGTGGTGCCGTGTCCGCGCCCAGGATCCGAACCCTGGGTGGCTGCAGCGGAGCGTGAACTTCACCACTCGGCCACGGAGCCGGCCCCTCTCATTTTTCTTTTTTAATTTACCTCCTTTTAACTTTCTATTTCTCTCAAGACATTATTTGTTGTGTTTATTTGTGTAAATATTGTATTAATTTAACAGATGTTTTATTGAGTCTCCCCTATGAGTCAGAAACCAGGAGTACAATGATAGGCACCCTCGCCTCCAAAGTCCCTGCAGTAATAGAACTGATATAACATAGAGGATCAGTCTTCAATCAGAGCATATGTCTCAGTAGTGGCACAATTGACATTTTGGACTGTATCATTCTTTGTTGTGGGGGGCTGCCCTACACATTGTAACATGTTTAGTAGCATCCCTGACCTCTACCTACTAGATGCCAGAACACTTGTTATGGGCTGATTGTTTGTGTCCCCTCCAAAATTCATATGTTCAAGTCCTACCCCACAATGTGATCATGTTTGGAGGTGAAGCCATTGGGAGATAATTAGGTTTATATTAAGTCATGAAGGTGGGACCCTCATGACGGAATTAATTCCCTTATAGGAAGAAGAAGAAAGAAATCTCTCTATCTTCATGAGCGCTCATCAAGGACAAGTCATGTGAGCACACAACAAGAAGGTGGCTATTTACAAGCCAGGAAACAGGTCCTCATCAGACACCAAATCTGCTGGCACCTTGATCTTGGGCTTCCCAACCTCCAGAACTGTGAGACATAAATTTATGTTGTTTAAGCTACCCAGTCTACAGTATTTTATTATAGCAGACTGAGCAGACTAAGAAAGCACTGCTTTCCCAATTGTGACAACCAAAAATGTCTCCAGACATTGTCAAATGTCCCTTGGGGCACAAAATCACCCCCAGTTGAGAACCACTGAATCAAAGTATCACACAAATTGTTGTCAAATTATAAGTGTAATAAGTACTCCCTACCGTAGTAAATGGCACTACCCAATGGCTGGGACGAAAAATCGTGGAGTCATCCTTGACTCCTTTCATTCATACCCTCAACTAATTTATCAGCAAGTCCTGATTCACCAAGAAAATGTATCCTGATCCTGATTCTTCCTACCACCTCCACTGCTACCATCCTAGTTCAAGCTAGTTCATTTCTCACCTGAATACTGTAATACCTTCCTAACTGGCATCTCTGTTTCTACTTTTTCCTCCCTTATGCTCTTTTCCCCACACAGAAGCTAGAATTGGCCTTTTATAATGTAGATTAGATAATGTAATTCTTGTTCAAAATCCTCCAATGATTCCCCATCACTCTTGGAATAAAATATAAGTCCTTACATAGCCCACATGGCTCTACATGGCCCAACATGATATCGCCCCTGGCTACCTCTCTGAACTCATTTTCTACTGCTCTTCTCCTTACTCACTGCACTTCAGCTGCACTAAATTCCTTGCTGTTTCTTAAACATGCCAAGCATACCCCCATCTTTGAGCTTTGTGAGTGCTGTTCTTTTAGCCAAGAATTTTTCCTGCGAGCTGTCTGGTCATGCACTTCGCCTATTTTTCTATTGGTTTGGTGGTATTTTTCTTCTGAGTTATTCTATTTTGATGGAAACTGTTATTTCTAAAAAATTGTGAGAGGTCTGCTGATAACCCATACTCTGGTGTGTTTCACTTCTAACACTGGTAGAGAAAGGAGACAGTGGAAGGACAGGTACTCAAAGTAGATGAAGGTGTAGTGGAGGAATAGAAGAGATCTCTGATTGTGATATCTTCTGGGATTTTTTTTTTTTTTTTTGGCATCACTTTGTTTTTCCTCATCCTGATCATTCTTTCAAAACATTTTTCCTCCCAATTCTAAAATGCTTTGAATTTGTTCAACAACCATTATGTAAATACCACTAGGACTTGATGCTTCTCTGACCTCATCTTGTACCATCTCTCTCTTGCTCTCCCACTTCAGTCACCTGCCCTCCTTCTGCTCCATGAACAGAATGGTCCTACCACAAAATATTATGCATTTGCTGTTTCCTTTGCCTGGAATGCTTGTCTCCTGACTATCCACATGGCTCTTCTCCATTTAGTCATCTTCTCAGTGACATCTTCCCTGACCACTCTACCTAAAATTTCAATAATTCCCCGGCAAAGTTTTCTATTCTTTCTTGATTTATTTGTTTTTTCCTTAGCCCTTATCATTATCTAACATACTAAAATTTTTGGTTGCTTATCTTTATATCATTTGTCACCTCCTTTAAAGTGTAAACTCCAAGAGTATAGGAATTTTTGTCTGTTGTACTCACTGCTCTATTCCTGAAGCTAAGAACAGTGCCTGGTGCATTGTTAGTAAAAAAAAAAAAAAAAAAAAAAACACTCTTTATTGAATTAATTAATAAATCTAGAAGTGAAAGATGGAATCTCTTTGAGCTTATAGTCTCACTAGAGAGAACAAATGCAAATATCCATACATAAAGCAACTAAAGATACAGGTGTCTAGTGATGATAGAATCGAGGGCCTAGAGTATCATATGAAGAGATTGGTAATTTTGCTTTGAAATTAGATAATGAGAAGGAGGTGACTCCTGAGTTGGATCATAAGATTTTAATAAACCTGAATTGGAAGAGAGAAATATGAAGACTTTCTAGAAAGAAAGAGTAATATGAGTTGGGTAAGATACACAACCAATCAGGCTGTTCTGATTGAAACAGAGGGACCAGGTAGAAAATAGTAAGAATTAAGTTTAGATAAGTACCTGAGTATATCAGTTAGGGTCCCAGCAAAAAAGGACTGTCACATTCAGAGTAAGAATTCAAGGAGAGAATACTAAAGCAACCACTGATAAAGGTTTAGTCAGGGAAATAGCAAGAGTGGTGCAGTCTCCAGGGGCTAGTAACAGGATGGGGAGCTGTTACTACCCCTAGGCTTGCAGGTGAGAAAGGAGAGAGTTGTGCAGAGAGGACATCTCGGGAGGAGCTGTGACTTTTAATCAAAGAAAACAACTGACCTCAAGGGACCTAGAGAGAGGGAGCAGACCTTCCCACAGTCGCTGATCCTCTTTAGCTAAACCAGTTGGAAGCCAGAGGCAAGAGGGAGAGTGGATACAATCAATAGAGGTCAGCTTCCTTAACAGAGCAAGATGGCAGAGTGGAAGGATGCAGAGTAGATCTAGAGGGGCAAATGGAAAATATCCTGCACACTGAGGTTAAGATAACTTGAAAACTGTTGCCAGAAAACCTTGAGTAGCGCTCATGGAGGCCATCAACTACATGGTTGAGAAATGTTGCATAGAAGCTTTTTTTCCTGACTCTATACAAAATCATTTTTATGAGACTGTTTTAACCACATCATCATAATGAAAACATTGCTCAATCTGGCATTTGATTAGTGCAACACATAACACAAAATTACAAAGTTTCAAAGCAGCTAAAGAAATGTTTTTAAAAAAAGGAATCAAAGCACCAGCCAGAAAATAGGTGACTCAATGACCAGGGAAAATCAATGAGGCATAGCCATTATTTAAAAAATGAGTAATAGCCTCAGTAAAAATGAACTATATTATCTTTTTGAGTCCTGTTGTCCACATTCTACCACTTTCTTTTAACACTCTCTATTCCAGTAGTCAACTCTGCCTTTTCTTGCTTTACTTTTATTTCCTCATTTCATCGCCTATGTTAGGAATTAATATTTATCTATTTCTACCTGTATATCTATAGTGACATAAAATAAGTATTGATTATGTGGTGTGAAGGAGAAATAGACTTTAGCTTTACCAAAAGAGAGAGACCAGACACCTGTAGTTCCTTCCAGCCTTTACCTAGAGTGGAATTCTATGAGAGTTCTTAGTGACCCTTGAGAAAACATTTTGTCACAACCTCACTGTCAGGGGACAGAGAGAAGAAAACTAGACACACGCACAACCACTGTCTAACTATAGACCTTGAGCACTTGGCACAGGGTCTGTTTTCCAGCTGCATCTCTATTCTGACTTACGCAGTTGTACAAAATTTATCTGTATTGAAAACTTAATTAAGTTGTTTACAGTAGCAGCTGTAAGCCATCTCATTATTTAGTGATTCTGAAATTGGCTTAATTTTTGTTTTTAGCTTTTTAACTTCTGCAGTATTATTTTATTCCTACAATAGTGCAGATTAGCCTCAAATAACTCAGGGTCGTGATTCACACCATACAGTTATATAATATTCCAAATTCTTTCCAAATTCTGGCTCTATCCAGGACAGTACTCTGAACGTTCTCGTAGATACAGATAATTCAAGTGACCTTCAGCTCCTTTTTGAGTTAAGCCATTTGCTATAATTATTTAATTCAAATTAATTCAAAGATATTTACTGATGCCTCCTTATGCACGCAATAGAATGGATCCATTTATGAGCTGTACCCACTCCTTACCCTTAAGGAGCTTAGAGTCTAATAGCCAGAAAAATATCTTTAATACAAATAGTAAATTAGTCTAGTCAGAGCTGAAAAACAATGAGGTGGAATTTCAAAAGTGGAAGCGATCATGTGATTCAGGATTAGATATGAAAGCTGGGTAGGATTTTAACAGGTAGAGACCAGCTATTGGGCAAGAAAATGTAACTGCTTTAAGCTCCTGTTTGTTCATCCATAAAACGAAAATAATATTATTTACCTCATTGTGTTTGTGTGAGGATTATATAAAAAAAATGAATATAAAGCACTTTGCAAAGCTGGTGAAAAGAGGACAGTAAATGTTAGCTTTGAAAATACCCCTGGTAAAGTTCTAGCAGCAGGAATGGGCTGGTGACATTGGGGAGTTGACAGTAGACTGGAGCGTAGGGTTGGTGAAGTGGAGAAGGAGAAATAAGGCACCAGGAAAAGGTTGGGTGAGAGCTCTTGTTCAGCAAACTTTTATTAAATACATTTCACTTCCTGGAAAAACAGGAGGAAATGGTGTTAGAAATTAATGCTGACTTTGGCGGGGAAGGACTCTGTTTCCCACTGTGTCCCCAGTGCCTATAAAACAGCCAGGCACACAGTTGATGTGTAATAACTATTTGTGGAATGACCCTACCTTGGTGGAGAGGTGATGAGGAGATATTCCATAATCCTTGGCATGAGGAAATCCATCTCTGCAGTGACAAGTAGAGGAAAAAGAAAGAAATTAGTAAAATTTCAAAGCCCCTGCTAGGTGTTCGTGTGTGTGCGTGTGTATGTGCATACATAAGTACATTTCTAAAGGTCACTGGATATGCACATTGGGTATGCAGAGGCAGGCTTTAGTAGTGGATCAGGTAGAGAACTCTACTTCTTTCTATAATGAAATGAGCACAGCTGAGTTGCTGAGGGAAGAGTCTGAGAGAAGGGGCTGCAGAAAAGAAAGGCAGAGAGCTGGAAAACTGAGAAAGGACCAAGAATATAGTGATATAAAATCTCTATGCCCCCCAAATTTGAGGTGTTCACACAAACCTCCTGTGGGTGTGGGTGGTTAATACAAACTAAGTGCCAAGTACTTATGTAGTACCAAGTACCACACCAGGATTGGTACAGACTAGAGGGAAGGGACAGGCCAGAGGAAGTTCAATGCCAATGACATCAAATGTACAGTAGAAGCTGGCCTTCAAGCCACTTGAATCCAGGAATTTACAAAAGTCTGGAGAAAGGCATCGGACTTCCCACTGAATAAGGGTTAGGAAGATCAAATCACTTGAAAAAGTAATTTCAAATGTAAGGTGACTTTGGCTGCTTTGGGCACTGTAACTGATATCCTGCTGGCAAATTCTGGCCTCGGAATCATCTCCTCCAGAACAGGATCCTATGTCACTTCCTCGCCTCTCAGATAGGTTTTGTGCCCCTCTTGGATATTCTCCTACCACCTTTATCATGGCCTTTATCCTGTATTATAATTATCTGTTTATGTTTCTGCCTCCCTAGTTAGACTGAACATTCAAGGCTGAGCAGAGTCCAAACTCATCAGTATCCGTACAGCAGGGAGGCTGCAGCTGGAGATACAGATGTTTGTAAAGAGGCACTGAGAGCCATTAGAGAAGGGAGTCAGAAATACTAAATCCAAACCCAGAGTCTGGTTGAATACCAGAACAAGCAAAACAAATGAAAAACATGAGAGTCATCATTAGGGGTTCAGTTGTAATGTTTTGGCATTTTTGCGAGGCCTTCCATATAGCCACATTTATCTCCAAACCTCTAAAATAAGGTGCTTTGGAATCTTTTTTGGTTTGTGCTTGGTTGTCTACCACCACCATTTTCTGAAATTTTCAGAATTTTTTTTTTTAATTTCAACAATCACAACAGTGCAAAAGCTATCTAAATTCCTTTTTCTGAAAAGCTCTGTTTATTCTTAGCTGTCCTAGAAAGGATAGACATGTGCTTCACACACACAGTCTTAACTACTTAATCCACAAAAAGAAAAAGGGAAATTTCTAGTGGTTGTAGCACAAAGCCAGGTGTCTGCAGTGTGTCTTTGTTGTGATGACGGTTTGTGAGGGTATTTTTACCCTGTCTTTACTCTCTTGCCTCCAAAGGGGGAACCAATTAGCCCAAATAATAATATTTAAAATCTGACAGGCCTCAGGATCCTGAAATGAAAGCCTAAATCTGCCACGTGGATGCTTTAGAGCCTGGGTTCTACGCGTGACCAGGGACTCGCCCCAGCCCGAAGCTGCACACACTCTGATGTCTCCACAAAGGGAGCTAAACAGAGAGAAAGCTCGAATTCTCTACCTCTGAATGTCGCTCCTTATATTTGTTGATGCAAGTTAGAATCCCTCTTCATGTTGTATGAGAACAAAAGCAGCATAGCCTAGAACACAGTGAATAGCGTCGAATACTCAACTTGTCCTTGTAACTGCCTATACAAAGCAAAACGGAGCTAAGAGGGATTCTAATGTGTGAAGTGTTTGTGCAGAGACCTAACGCTTCTGTGACTGTGTGTACTGAAGAATTAAATGAAGAAAAACAATTTGAAGAATTAGCAGATTTTGTTGCTTTGACTTCTCCCTGTCCTTTTTTTTTTTTTTTAATTTAATTTTAGCTATCTCTTATGGTAAGGAGATAAAAACTGTTGTCTTTTACAAAGGAAGACAAAAACAGAGTTTTTAATATAGGGCACACACTATGCATTGCTTTTATTGAGTTAAACAGAGAATGCAGTGTTTTTCTTTGTGTCACAGGCAGCTCTGTGTACATGCACATGCATCAGGACTAAGGGACCTGTGAATGTTTTCCTGCATTGCCATTATGTGTGTTTGTGTCCTAGCACAGCCATGTGTGAAAGTTTGTGTGTGTCTAAGTGTGGCTGTGTGCAAAGGAAAGGGACTCCTGCTCCATTATTCCAGGCAATTAAACTCCGACAGCACTAGGATGAAGGGGAGATTCTGATTTTCTTTTCCTTTGCAGTAATTGCCTCAGCAATCATCTTTGATCAGGGAAGAGCAGAGGAGGATAATCCTGAAAGTTGACATCCTTGGTATAAATATATCCATTTACATACACAGGGGCAGCGCAGCTCTGCGGCTTTTTACTGACATCTCTGACCTGAAACCATTGTAGCTCCATTGACACTTCATTTAATTGAATCCTTCCCTAGCAATGCAGGAGCCAGAGGACTTGCAAGGGGGAGGGGAGTGGAAGGATGGGTAATCAAGGCAGACTCTTCTGCCTGAATGTCTAGAAATGACAGGGAAGTAATTGCTTTTGAAAAGCAAAAAAACAGAAATAGCAAAATTTGTTCTATTTAGCAAATGCTAAAAGGGGATAAAGATTATGGTGATTTTGCCCCAAACGTACCAAAATCCCTACCCCGAGAATAAAACTGATTTGGATTTCTGTGTAAATAGGAATAATGGTTTTTTTTTTAAAAAAAAAAAAAAAAAAAAGAGGAAGAAGAAGAAGAAAGAAAATACAATCCTAAGAAAGAAAAATCCAGAGACTTTCTTGGTTCAAAATGGCCAGAGACAACAGTAAGATCATTCTGAGCCCAGAGCCACGGCACAGCCCCTTTTGTCAGCTTCAAATCAGCCAGCCGCAGGGTCGAATCAGTTTAACCTGCCTCTGTGACACATCACCCACCCGCCTGACCCTGGAGTGGCCTCATTTTTATGGATGCAGAAGCTCACGGTGTAATTCATTCCCCGGCACACCCCGCTCGTTCAGTCGCATGCTTTTGCCACAAAGGTACACTGCATATTCTCTGCCGGCTGAACCGATGAGATATCAGTCTGCTTCCAGCTTAATGCAGGAGTTACCCTGCCTTACAGCTGAAGAGTAATGGGCCCCCTTACCCAGCATCATTCTTGGGACCTAGATCAGCCATGCAAATTAGCACATGTCCACAAATTCAGGGTCTTAAAGAAATCAATCTGGACCCGGAGGAATCAGGCAGCAGGTTTAGGAAAAATAAAATCTAAAGGATGTTTAATAACCTGTGCCTCCTTTGTCATCAGCTCTCCGTATTTGCTTTTTTGTTTACATGTTAATGAGAGCATGTGCACATCAGGCAGATGCTTTGCCCTTTGATTTCGTACATGGTACAATGGAAAATGAACAAATAAACAAAAAAACCCTGGCATAATAACAATGCATTACTAGTATATAGCACCTTTGCAAAGCACACTCACATACCTTGTTGAATTTATTTAGACCTTTCAACAATCATGTGTAATAGCAGTAGCATCAGCTTTAGACCCCTTATTCAGATCAGGAAACTGAGGCTCATATAGTTTAAAGAATTTGCACAAGTTTTCACTGCTGACAAGCAGCAGAGGAAGGAATCAAGAGGTGCAGCAACTTAGAGGGCTCTGTTCTGGCCCCACTGTGGCTGTGTCTCATCCCTTTCCATTGCTTGAGGAGTCCATGAGATGAAGGGAGGGTATCCACTCACCACTTACCAGCCTTCCCCACCTCTAGACCACACTCTACTACTCAGGACTCTGGAATTTCAAGTACACTTCCAAGAACTGTACAAGACCCTTCCCTAAGGCATCCATTTTGGTCAGCACCGCTAGGCCCAAGGGGTGTCCCAAAGGTGACTGCCTACAGGAGCGGGGAATGCATGTTGGATGTGCAAGCAGAATGTTCACAGATTTCTGCATGGACTCATTCATAGTCAGAGACAAAGCCAAGGTGGAAAGAGAAGGGAAATGGGTTGGAGTCTTGGGGCTGTAAGCTAACTCCCCACCCAGCCATGGTCTAAAGTCCAAGCACTTCTCACTAGACATTGGCCTTCTAGGGTGTTATGAAGCTATACATTTGTCAAAGTAGGAAGATAGAGCATGTTTTATGCAACCATTTAGTATGTAACTTTAAAATATTTAGACATATGGTATGTAGACCTCCATTTAAGCTCTCACTCCAGGTTCTGCAAATGTTAGAGCTGACTGGTTGAAGTGGCATTAGTGTACATGGTAGAGATGAATGAAAGTTTGGAAGAGATTATATAATCTATATTGGCATAAATTTTCATTAGCTCTATTTAGGGGCCAGATGATTTATTTGCCTTCATAATTCCAGCAGTTTTCCCAACAGTTCATTAAAGGCTGAAGTGTCAATGTCTCCAATAGTTAAGGGTGCTAATGATGGATCTTATGACAATTAAATAGGATTTTATGTTTTATAAGTATTTTAACACAAGCTGTGGGTTAATTACTTTGCCAAGTTCCTAAATAATATTATATTGGCCCAAAAATGTTAATACCCTGGATAAAAGTGAAATATTTCCTCCAGGCAATTTTAACTCCTCTTCATCAGCAAGAGCAGGGTTAAAACTTTGCCCAAGTTCATGACTAAGTTGATCAGCTGTCCGTTTTCAGCAAGAGAATCTGTTCCGAGAGAAGGCAGCCCAAAGCAGATAAGAAAATGCACTTATTTGTCTCCCTTTGGAAGCTCACATCTGGTTTCTATAGAGATCCTCCTGCTAACCTAAGGGACATGTCAAATCTCACCTCTTCCGTGAAGTTCTCTCTCCCAACACTGAACTTCTGTAGCACTTTGTATTTCTAGAGGGTGAGTATTATACTTTTTCTTCATTAGTCATTTATATACCTCTTATCTCTCCTTATAGATTGTACAAGTCTGGAACACTGAAACTTCCACTTTAAATCCTCAAAATGTGCAGCACACATAATAGGCATTCAATGAATATTTAGTGAATGCGTAGACAAATGATTCCTGTTTTGGGGGTTTTGGGGTACACTTTGTATTTTTGCCACATTTTTATGTGCTGTGCAATCTCTGTGGTAATTCCATGATTTTCGCCAAACCCTGAAAAATGCCATTAAAAACATAAACAATGCTTTTCTTTTACCTTGAGCATATTCATAGACTAAAGATATTTCTATATATGAACAGAGGAATTTTCTAGTTTCTATCTGTGGTATATGGACTGAATATTTGTGTCCCTTCCCCTAAATTCATAAATTGAAATCCTAACCCCCAAAGTGATGGTATTTGGAGATGGGACCTTTGGGAGGTAATTGGGGTTAGATGAGGTCATGAGGATGGCATCCTCATAATGAGATTTGTGCCCTTATAAGGAGAGACACAAGAGAGCTTGTTCTCTCTGGCTCCACACACACAGAGGAAAGACCATGTGAGGATACAGTGAGAAGGCAGCCATCTGAAAGCCGGGAAGAGAGTCCTCACCAGAAACAGGCCCTGCTGGACTTTGATCTGGGACTTCTACCCCCTAGAACTGTGAGAAAATAAATTTCTCTTGTTCAAAGTTACCAGTCTACGATTTTGTTATGGCCCCCAAGTGCATGAAAACAGTGGGGAATGCGTTTGGAGCAAATAACAGAAAACTCAACTTCTATTAGTTGAGTATGTAATGAAGACATTTAATCTCATATACTAAGACGATGTCAGGAGGTAGATAGTTCCAAAGATTCAACAATATTAGTACAAACTCAAACCTTTTTGTCATTCTGTTCTGCATCTTCAGTATGTTGGCTTTTGCCCCTGTCTTGTTACTTTATGCCAGTGACTGATAAAGTATCCAGTCAGGAAAGGAAATGAGAATAGGTGGCACATATGAGCCAAATTTCTTTTTTAGAAAGCCATCTATTTCCCAGCAGCCCCTTAGTAGACTTACCTATAAATATCATTGGCTGTGACTCTGTCTTATGGCCACCTTAGCTTCAGAGGCTGGGAAGGTAAGTCCCAAACAAAGGAGAATGGGATTGCCAAATAGGCTTAGGCCAATCATGATCCATCCCCTGAGGATGGGCACATTGCCACTGAACAGAATCTGGACTTTGTTAACAAGGAAGAGGAGCTGTAATGGTCGTTGAATGGCCAACGAATGGTGTCTGCCATCACTTCTCTGTTGTTTCGTATTATCAACGGATTATCTTGCCCTGTTTTTCCCAAACAGCCCATATTGAGATTATTCTAAATGGAAAGTTCCCATTTCAGTTGTACTCCTGCTGTACTGTGTAAGCCATATAGTGATGACAAAACACCTAAATTTGTCATATATAAAACCCATGAATTCAAGAAAAAATAAAAGCATCAGCGAAAATATATAATTAGGAATTTATAAAACGTGATAGATTCTGAAAGTCTTGCCTAGTGGTTCTATACATTGGAATTTCATATGGAATTTTTACACAACACTGATGCTCCAAACCAGACCAGCTAAGTCAGAATCTCTAACTAGTGGAGCCCTGGCATTGGTAAAGTTTCCCATGTGATGCTAATATGCAGCCAGAGTTGAGAACTATTCCAAGAAAGATGTATAGGAAGCAAAGATACAAATCATCTCTACTTTTAGCTTCTCTGGAAATGTGTTCCTAGCCCATGAGGAATTTTTTCATTGTTTCTCAGTATCCATATTTATTTATTCATTAAGATAGTACTTATGTGTCTACTATGTGCATATAGCTCTGTGTGCAAGGCTGTGGATATTATTTAAAAATTTTTAAAGAGCCTACACTTCAAGAATTTTCTGTTCTTTTGGAATAAATCAGTGAAAGATTTCCATTTAAACAAGATCATATTTGTTAAGTACCAAAATGAGGGGTACAGATATTATGGGCTTCAGGAGGTCAGGTGAGGGACAAATTAATGTGGACTGGAATGGCCAATAAAGCCCTCATACAGGTATTAGGAAAATTTGGATAGGCAATGGTGAGAGAGAGGCCATATTTGTTGGGGATCACAATATGCTAATTCTGATATATTTGGAATCCAGCGAAATCAATTGGTTCTCTTAGGGAGTGGAAGACTAGAAGCATTGAAGAACTGATGTTTTGATGGGTTGGATGTCACAGATGATGAGGACAGAGCAGTCAAAATCCTAAATATGCAGAAAAAAATTCAGAAAGGGGCTCAGTTGGGGCTGGGGAATAAGTTGGAAATGTCCAGTAGGTAGTTGGAAATAAAGGAGTATGCATGGGACACAGGTGTATTTGAAGCATAGAGATGTTTGTGGAAGTTGTGAAGATGGACACAGAGGTAGAAAACTAGAAACCAGGCACTCAAACATGTCAAGTTATTCAAACAGAACCCCTCCTGGATCTCTCCCTCCTTGGAGCCAACATTGTGCCTTGTATATACCATAATTTCAGCATTTGACACAACTCTAATACAATTATTCATCAGTCAGCAAATATTTATCAGTCACCTAAGATGACCCAGGTGATATAGCAGCAAATGATATAAACATGAGCTAAAGTTTAGGAGAGAATTTAAGAAAATAAGCACATAAACAAGATAATTTCAGGAAAGGATAAGTTCAAAGAAGAAAATAAATTGGAATAATGTGAAAGCGACTGGGGTTCCGTGGGTCTCTGTTAGCTAGAGTGGTCAGGAGGACCTGAACGATGAGAAGGAGGCAGCCATGCAAAGATATGGAGGATGAACATCCCAAGTAGAAAAACCAGCAAGCGCAAAGGCCTGAGAAAGGATTGAGTTGGCATATTCCAGGTGCAGAACAAAGGCTGGAACATAGAGGCCAACAAGAGAACAGAGTGATATTCACACATTTCTTTCTTTCTTTATTTCATGAGTGTTTAGTAAGGGCCTACTCTGCTGGAGTGAAGCAGAAAACAGGCAGAATTTTTCCCACACAAGATTACGTGAGGTCATATGTTTACGCAGAATCTTGAAGCCTCTGGACAGGAATTTGGATTTCCTTCTGGTTGCAATGGTGAGTTCCTGGGGGCGATTTTCATTATTGGAAAGATGTTATCCAGTTTACATTTTATTTATTTCCCCATCTACCTTTTTTTGCCAAACCATGAGACCCTTCAAGGGAGAAATTGTCTTATTCACCTTCAAATCTTTCAGAGTCTGAGTGAAGGGCCTGTCCCTTAGTAGGCATTTAATAAATGTTTGCTGAATGAATGAGCCTGTAATAAATGTCTGCACCCTGAGCCTAAGCAAACTGTTTAAAAAAGAGACACAAAAAGTTCTTCAAAAAAGTAGACATAGAATTACCATCTGACCCACCAATCCCACTCCTAGGAGTATATACAAAAGAACTGAAAACAGATTTTCACACAAATACGTGTACACAAATGTTCCTAGCAGAATTATTCACAATAGCCAGAAGGTGGAGACAACCCAAATGTCCAACAATGAATGAACAGATAAACAAAACGTGGTATATCTGCACAACGGACTGTTAATTCAGCCGTAAAAAGAAATGAATCACTTGTATGTGCTACAACATGGACGAACCTCAAAAAAATTGTGCTAAGTAAAAGAAGCCAGATACCAAAGGTTACATAGGTCACATTCCATTTATATGAAATATCCAGGGTAGTTAAATCCATAGAGACATAAAGATAGAAAATGGTTGCTAGGCACTGAGGGGAGGAGGGAATGGGGAGCGACTGCTTAATGGGTAGGGGGTCTGCTTTGAAGGAGATGAAAGTATCCTAAAACTAGATAGAGGTGATAGTTGGACAATATTATGAATGCAGTAAATGCCACTAAATTGTACACTTTAAATGGTTAATTTTATGTAATGTGAATTTCACCTTAATAACATAGACAGAGAGACAGACAGAAGTGTCAGGCACTTTAAATCATGGGAGAGGTAGGTATAAACCCCACATTTAAGAAATTTGACAGGTAAAGGGAAGAGAGAAATAGGAGGATGGCTAGATGAACTGTTGGCTCAAGAGAAGATTTTCTGGATAACAGGAAGACTTTTGTGTATTTTAAGGCAAAGAGGAAAAGCGTCAGACTGAGATGCGGGGGAACTCTCTGGAGTCTTCCCAGGTCTGGGAAGCTGGAGACTTAGACATAACCCCATAGTAAAGAGCTTGATCATACACTCTGGTAAAGAATGTTGCAATTATGGTACTTCAAGAAGATCTGCAACTGGAAGGAGCATTAGAAATGATATAGTCCATGTTCCCTATTTACTAATGCGGCCACCACCTCTCCCAGTTTACATGACTTTACCAAGCTCACAGCCAGGTAGTGAAACCAAGTCTCCAGACTTACTGGATATAACAACCATGTTTATTTTTACTTTATTAATAGTTGGGATTATCCACAAAGGCCGTTTGCTGTTTAACCTTTAGTTTATCCTTCTTTTTTTTATTTTTTCCTTCAAAAATGTGCATAGTAAGTGCTAGGAATTCAGGAGACAGACATTTTTGGCTCATGAGTTCCACTTACCATAATTATAACAATGTGTATCGTTAACTCTCAAGGCCCAGTAGTTTCGTGGTGTTGTCAAGAACCCAGCACGCTAGGGATTTACTTATATTTCTAGGTCTAAGTTTTGGTAGCAAATGAAATTTGATTTGTGTGTGGTTATGGGTTTGTCTATCTGTGAGACATATTTTGAATTAATTAATTATCTTATTAAATAGGGAATACATTCTTAGACTTCAAAAGGTACAAAAGGTACACAGTGAAAATTCTTTCTCTGTCTCTCCCACCTATCCAGTCCCTTGCCCAATGGCCATCCACATTTTCCAGTTTTTACGTGTCCTTTTAGAGATATTTTATGCATATACAAGCAAATACATATATCCATACAATCCCCTCCCCATTTTTACACAAATAGCATGCTGTACATCCTGCTCTGTGCTTTTAAAAAAATATATATCATTTTTATAGATATTTATGGTTTTTCTGGACCTCTCCTGTCATCTATTTCATTTTCCTGCAACAGTTACGGAGAAGGAATTTCTGTGTAGGAGAGTTCTCAGTCATTTCTACAGCTTCATGATATCTCACTGTTGGATAACCATTATTTATTTAACCAGTCTCCTACTGATAGACATTTAAGTGGCTTCTAATCTTTCACTATTACAAAACTACAATGTATAGCATTTAACATGTGCCATTTCACATGTGTGTGGGTATATCTGTAGGATAAATTCACTGAACTGGACTTGCTAGGTCAAAGGGTATGTGAATGGAATTTTAAGGGATTTGGGAAAATTGCATCCCATAGAAATTATGCCCATTTCCACTCCCACCAGCAACGTGTGAAAAAACTTGTTTTGCCACATATTCACCAGTACATAGTATAATCAATGATTTCGGAGTTTTGCCAATATATTAAGTATAAAATGGTATCTCAGTGAGGATTTAATTTGCATTTCTCTTACTTTGAGTGAGATTGCTTGTTTTCATATATTTAAAAGTCATTTTATTTCTTTTCCTTTGAAGTATTTGCTGTTTTCCATTAGGTTATTGGATGTTTATACGTTGATTTATGGGAGCTTTTTATATATTATAGAAATTAGCAATTTGTGATATGAATTATACAATTTGCTAGTCTGTCATCTCTCTTTTTACTTTCATTATAATGATTTTTGCCAAACATAAATTTGTTTTATTTTTATTATGATGAAGTTATGAATCCTTGTCTTATGACGTCCAGGCTTTGTGTCATGTTTAGAAAGGACAGCTCTCACTTCAATATTACTTTTAATAATTCTCTCATTGTATCTTCCAGAAATTTTGTGGTTCTATTTGTACATTTTTAGTTCATCTGGCATTCATTTTGGTGCATTTGGTGCATTGTCAGGTGTTGTCTCAAGACCATTTTTCCCTCACTGAGTGAATGTCATTTGTATTTATTTCTCCAGTACAACTTGAATCAAAATTTTGCTTTGAATTTCCAAGTGAAATCAATGTTGATTGAATTCCTACTATGTACAAGGCATAATTTCATAGTGTTTTCTTTCTAATTTTCCCTTCAAGAAGAAATCAAGACAGGATTTTAAGGCCTGAGATCCAGAAACCTTCCTTTAGTAGGTAAAAGAAAAACCTTTAACAATAGAGTCTCTTGCTATCAGTAGGAACTAACTTTAACCATATTCAGTGAAACAGTGAGTTAGTTCAAGCTGCAAGCAAAGAAAACATAAATGGTCCATGTAGGTATGAGTCCTCCTTGATAACCAGGGCAGGAAAATGAAATAGATGGCAGGAGAGATCTTTAAATACCACAATATCTATGAACATGAGATGCTACTATATAAAGACAGTGGTGATAGACACTATGCAAACATTCACTTGAAATAGGGCTTATGGGCTCAAAATGGACAAGTACTAAGAGAAGCTAAAATATGATGTTGTCTTTGAAGCTTACTTTCCTTTAGTATGAGAAAGAACACCATAAATACTGTAAACCTCAAATCCTGTATTGAAACAATCCTAGTTATATAACTGTTGATAGTAACTCTACGATTTGTTACAGTTATTAATGAACTGTTCCTCCAGCCTTCCTTTACTACAGTCTGGAAGCACTGGCTATTTACTCTTTGATCTAATAGCCATTGTGCTCCTAGTCTGAATCTGCTAATTATCTGACTTTGGGAACCTCATTAGGATCCATAACCTAGAAAAGGTTCTAATAGAAACCAAGTAGTATTGTACATTGCACGGATTCATAATGTGCACTTTTGTGTGTGATTTATCTGCAGAAGAATGTTAAGGAAAGATTCCTGATGGAGGAAGAGACAAGAATAAGAGTCAGTGGGTGTGACTCACAGGCATGGAAGAGAACAAAATGCAAGGAGCAAATATAGGAATCCCCACTCCTCTAAGTAACGTACAGAAACTGAAGGTGAACAGGATAAAGAGGCATTTACAGCTTAATACAGCGCATCTATAGCGGGTTGCAGAGTGACCTTCCAAAATTCATGTCAACCCAGAATCTCAGAATGTGACCTTATTTGGAAATAGAGTCTTTGCAGATGTGATTAGTTAGGTTAAGATGAGGTCATACTCTATTAGCCTGGGCCCTACACCCAATGACTGATGTCGTTATAAGGAGAGGAGAGGACACACACACTGAGAGGGAAGAAGGTCATCTGAAGACAGGCAGATATTTGAGCAATGCTGCTACAAGCCAAGGAATGCCAAGGACTGCCAGGAGCCACCAGAAGCTAAGAAGCAGCAAGGAAGGATCTTCCCTTAGAGCCTTCAGAGAGAGTGTGGCCTTGCCAACACCTTGAATTTGGACTTCTAGCCTCCTGAATTGTGAAAGAACAGATTTCTGTTGTTTGAACAGTTTGTGGTAATTTGTCACAATAGCGCTAGGGAACAAACACACCACTCTATAGGAACTTAACACACCACCTAAACAAAGGTTTTTCCTCTGTGTAGCCTGCTTGTCCTTTTGGCAAGTATGCTATAAATGAAAATATTCTCTTAAGGTGGATCTTTGGGTTTTCAGGCTTGTCAAACCATGTTGTGATCTGATATTCACTAGTTATAACGCCTTTAGCAATTTTCTTGTCTGTAAAATGCAGAGAATAATACCTGTCTCCTTCATAAAGTTGTTATAAAAAAAGATGAGTTACTATGTGCAAAAGTGCTGTTTATACTAGAAAATACCATATCAATGTATACTTAGTTATTATTACCACAACTTTGTAAATAGTAAGTCCAAATAGTTGCTAGCCCAGAAATCTATTTTTATCAGGCTAATTTTGCTCTCGGCAAAAGTACTACTAATTTTTAAAAAATATTTCTTCTCATTTCCCAACATAAGTTGTCTACCTTGAAAAAATTGGCAAAAGACTTTCTTTCCAAGGCTGATGTTAATAATAACTTTTCTTAGTCATCCAGTATCTCATTTCCTCATCTTAGAAGGTCATGGGTGTCAATGAAGATAGGAAACTCATTTACTCATTCTTGTAAATATTACTGAAAGTCCATGTGCCAGGCATTGTGCTTGGTAATTGCGATTCAGTGTTTAAAAACCAGATAATCAAGCAGGGTAAGGTGATGGGGAGGAGCCTCTGAGGTGGGCGGTGTCTGAGAAGATGCTGTTTGAGCCAACACCTAAAGGATTGGAGGAGCGACCATGTGAACATCTGGGGACAGAGCATTCTAGGCGAAGAGAGTACTGAGTGCCCAACACACAGGTGTGGTTGCAGAGTTTCTGGATCACAAAAGTGGCCCAGTGACTCCAGTAGAGAAAACCAAGGGGAGAAGTGTGAAAGGCCGGATCCTGTAGAGTGGGGCAGATTTGGCAAAGAGGTGGGGGTTTTGTCAACATGCAATTAGAAGCCCTTGGAGGGCTTTAAGAAAGGGAGTAGCACTACCTGATTTAATTTGTGAAAGACTGTCCTGGCTGCTGTGGGGAGAACTGATCCGAAGGTGGAAGAGTGGGGGCAGGCAAGACCATTAGAAGGTTTCTGGGGATAATATGATAGTAGCTTGGACCAGGATGGTCTTGGGACAGTGGTGTAGGCATGCAAGGACACATCTGAAGGGACAACCAGCAAGCCTTGTGGATAGATGGGATGTTAGAGCAAGGAAGAAAGAAAAGGCTCAGATAACCTGACTCTTTTCAGCATAAACAGCCCTGATTGAAAGCAGCCCTACTAGTACACCAAATTCTGTAAATGATTGTTGTTCAGATATCTCTCTCCTACTGCGGCAAATCTCCACTCACTACTGGAAGAGAGACAAATGAGTTGAACTCAGTTGTCTCATTTTGGCTGCTCAGAACACAACCTTCTTTGAAGGCACACAAAGAAAGAAGTTATCAGCCCCTGTTCCTCTCAGGGCTATGAATGGCTTTGCCTCTAGCTAAACCTGGTAAGCAAGGTTAAGGGCATTTATCCCACGCCCGGTTCTAACATAAGATGAGACAATGAAATGATTCATTCATTCTCATTTCATTTTTCTGTATCTGTCATCCGAGAAATGGGGATATTAATGCCCACTCTGCAGGGGTTTTCTGATGATAAAATGAAACGACAAGTGGTCTGGCAGACAGCTGAACTTCAGTGAAAGGTGATGGTGATCAGTGTCTCACAAGACATAGGGCCATGAAATTGACCTAATTCCATCAGCTTGGAGTCTCTAGTTCCAGCTAAGTGTTTCCACTACCAAAACCCCTTACTCTAACTGGAGCCTGGGTCAATAAAGTAATATCTTGCGATTTGTGAAGCAATATTGGTTAGCCCAGAGCACCAGTTCAGTCTAACCATGCAACCTCTTGATGTTACTATTTACTTATTCCTAGTTCTTTTGTGGAGTTTCAGAATAATTTTTGAAACAGTAGCAAGAAAAAAAAGCTTCTGATAAAATAATGAGCCTTTCTTATTTTGAGATTTCCTTTGATGCTTGCTACCTCCCGCCCATCATGGCTCTTTGTCCACCACTGAAAAGGCCAGTGTCCTCAATTTGTGCCCAGCTGGAAAGAGGACACTGAGCTGAACAGTGCAAAGAAGCAAGGAAATCACACTGAGATGATATTTTTCCTTATGAGACGTTTCAACAATCATAACAGAGAGAATGTCTTATGAGCTGACCATCAGCTTTAAATATGGAAAGTGTTTCCTGGCTTTGGGACAGTCATTATGCCCTTATATATTAGATGTCACCAACAAAGCGAGTGGGAGGTTTGTCCTAGATAAATAACATATTTAACATGAGGAGAGAAAAGAAAAAGATAAAAATGACTGCTTCCTAAATCCTAATAGGTACCAAGAGTCCTGCACATTTGGTAAGAGAGATGCATTCTTGGTCCTGATGTATTACGCTTATCCCTCCCCAGTTCATTCTCTTCTTTTCATCATACCTTGCTGTTTTGTATGATGTTGATACCTTCTTTTATGCCTTTAATCACGTTAAGCATACTTATTTTGCAGTCTTACTGGACTGTTCTAGCACCTGAAGTTCTCAGAGATCTAAATTTGCTGTTTTCTTGGTCTACTTCTCTCACTCATGGTTTTTAGTTTTGTAATGTGTGGGTACATCTTCAGCAGGATTTTATCTGCAGGAATCCTGGGTCACCTATATGAAGCTGTGGCCCTCCAGAGCATTTTTTTTTTAAGATTTTTTTTTCCTTTTTCTCCCCAAAGTCCCCCGGTACATAGTTGTATATGCTTAGTTGTGAGTCCTTCTAGTTGTGGCATGTGGGACGCTGCCTCAGCGTGGTTTGATGAGCAGTGCCATGGCCGCGCCCAGGATTTGAACCAATGAAACACTGGGCCGTCTGCAGCGGAGTGCGCGAACTTAACCACTCGGCCACGGGGCCAGCCCCTCCTCCAGAGTATTTTTGAGTTTGCTTCTGCCAAATGCCACATGGATATTACTAGCCTGAGACCAAGTTTGACTTTAATTTTTTAGCTTAGAGGTTTCTGAACTTGTGGGTAGTAAATATAAATCCCCAAACCTGTAAGGCATAGTCACAAATTATCAGGGAAGACCTTTTTCCCACCATGGGCCAGGAAAAGACAAGCATCCTTGTGACCGCGGATGGAAGTTTTTCCCTAGGCCATCCTTTTAAGAGTCCTAGTTTCGCTTGAGGAAATCAGCTCCAACGTCCTGACTTTCAAGGGCCCTTGTTTCCATATGAGTGTTAAACCCAAACCCTGCAGTCGCTGAGACTGGCAGTGCTCCTCAAGGCAAATACACGTTCCATGACTCGCTGCTGTTATTTCAGTTCCATCTTTGTACCTGGCACTTGGGGAGTTCTGTATTTGCAAGCTTAGCCATTTATTTAAAAGAATGTGTGTTCTATTTTATTCGAAATATCTTTAAAGTTTTCGGTGGAACGGTTTTAGGTTATGTGGTCCATCATATGGCTGGAAATGGAACTATCAATTCATTCTTCATACTGCAGCCAGAAAGAACTTTTCAAAATACAAATAAGATTTCGTTATCCATCTTGCTTAAAACAGTGGAGTGATTTCTCAATGATCTTAGTATGGAAACTAAAATCCATAACCTACAAGGCCCTGGATGAACCTTACCTACTTCCCCATTTTCATGTTGCACTATATCCCTTCTCATTCTCTGCATCCTACTCACAGTGGAGTTCTTTTGATTTCTAGAATGTACTTCTCTCCTTCTTACCACAACAAATTTGCATGTTCTGTTCCCTCTTTCTGGAATACCCTCATGCTCCCCCGGTTGGCTTGTCTTCCAGATCTCAGCATAATTGTGCAACCACAGTGTCTAGCGAGTTTCCTCTGATATATGTGTGTATTGGCTCAGATACGCTCTCTTTTAATATACTTATCATGGTTGCGCTTTTACATTTATTTTTGTAATTATTTCTTTAATATATCTCTCACCCACTGGACTGCAAGCTCTATGGAGGCAGGTGCCATGTCTATCCTTGTTCACTATTTTTATTAGTCAATACAAGTAAAACTAGCTGCTACATTTTCATTAACATAAAAAACCCTAAAATCTCAGTAATTTAACACCATAAAAATTTATTCCTCATGCCATCATCCAATGCAGGTCAAGCAACTCTTCTCCAACTGGATCCCAGAGACCCAGATTGCACCACCGTCTTCAATATGTTGCTATCAAGGTCTCAGTGGAAGGTAAAGAGGACAAAGGATCACGCGGGAGGTTTTTATGAGCCAGGCCAGGCATGCATCACCTCCATGCACATTCCACTGGCCAGAACCTATTGCAAAAAAGCTGGAAAACATAGATTACCTGTGTGCCTGGGTAGAAGAGGAGAAAAATGGTTATTAGCGAGCACTCAAGTCTGTGCCAAACAACTGTATTTTTAGCAAAGAGCAGTTACTGGTAATAGGAAGTTCTCAATAGGCAAGGACTGAATGAATCAACAAATGGATGGATGGATGAACGGGGGATGGATGGAGGATGGAAGATGCATGGATGGTTTTGTTGTGAATGGGTGCTCACTGATTCAGCTAGTCTGTAAGTTCTTTGAGGATAGAGACCCTATCTTTATTGTTCATCATGATAAAGAAGTTTGGGAACATAGTAGAAGCTCACACAAGAATAAATTATCACCACTAGATGAAGCTTCCATGGAGGGGATGGACTGCTGGTGAATCTTTAAAGAAGGGTATGGTAAGAAATTGGAAAAGCAATTTAAGAGTGAATTTGTGAAGTCAAGGAACGGGTAGGGGGAAAAGTAGAAGAAAAGATGAAGAAAGGTTAGTACGTGTATGGTTGAGAGTAACAAGGGAAGCAATCAGTGGAGAATGGAGAACTTTACAGGGCTCATGCATCACCTGGCTAGTGTCATCTAAACACTATGTCTGCCAAGTCTTAGACTCCATCATTTTCTCTGCTGAGGTAATAGAGCCTTACACCTAGGCAGGAGGGTGCCTCTTTAGTGAAATAGAACATTTCCCCCTCCCATTTTGACCTTTAGTGTTTATAATGAGTAAAATGTGCCCAAGAAGCATGTATTTGGATTGGCCAGAAGTTGGTACTACAGAAGGCATTTTGCCGCTGACCATGCAGAATGGTAAACCACACTAGTTCCAGCCCCAGCTGTCAGGCCAGGATTTCGTCCTAACCCTTCTCCAATCAATACAGAGAACTGCCTAGTGCCATCGGGAAGGAGCTGCATTTAAAAAATTGAATGAAGTAGGACAGCCAAAATCTTTCCATTCTTTATGCACTTCTCTGCAGCTTTCTGCCCACAGATGGAGACCATCCTAAGAGCTGCAGATGAGCAGTATAAGGGTGCCCACCCTCCCCTGCTCCAAGAAGGGGGTCAGGGCTACAAAAGTAACCAGCCCTACATTACAGGCTTCTGAAATGCACTGTCTGAGTTAGTGACAGGGGAGCCGCTCTACCTCTGGGGCTACAGCAGTGCAGTGAGCTTTAGTGGATCAATACTTTAGTCTTGTCATGCTAATTGCTCATTGGTTGACATTCATGATCCTTCCTTGCTCCCTCCCTATGTAAACTCTTTACAGCTGGAACAGCGAGATGCAAAAATCCTGAGCATTCAAAGCCAGCTCCTGCAGAAGAGAAAGGGCCTGGCAGCTGAGGTATGGTGCTCCCCCATTTTCTTGCCCCCCCTTAATAAAGCTTCATGTGTGTCTGCATGTGGTGGTGTGATAGAGAGATGCAGGAAGAAATGCCTGGGATGACTCTCCTGCAACATGTAAATGGTATCACCTTTTCAGAACAGAACAATATCTCCTCCCCTTGCACTCCTCCCCCCCCCCCCCCCCCCCCCCAAAAAAAAAACCGGGAAATAGTAAAATACCCACCCCTTCTATGAGTTTGGTTGCAGCCTTTCTTCTGTTTTGGTGAATGTGTTGCCCTCCACCAGCTTACAATGAACATGGACCTGCACTCTCCTATTTGCTCCCAGATGAGGGCATGTCAGACTGAGCTGGCGCGCGCGCGTGTGTTTGTGTGTGTGTGTGTGTGTGTATGTATGTGATCACGCCTACCATATTGGCTTCCTGTCCCTGGCACATCAGCTTTTCTAGCTGGCTAAGCCTGTCCCCACAACCACTGTTGCCACTGAGACCACCCCAACTCCTTCCCTGTAAGCTTCAGGCCTGTGCTATGCGGGGTTTTGTTAAGCTGTTTAGTATTAATTGATTTTTTTTTTCCATTTTTTTCTTTCTTTCCCTGGGCGGGTCAATAGCTGGATGCTTCAGGAGCAGAGGATCTATCAACTGCAGACCAAGCATAGGGAGACGCAGGCAGACCTGGAACGGAAACCCCAGCCAGCTCCAGCCGCTCCGACAGTACTTGGTGGCTGGACGTTCAGCAGCAGGAAGCATGCCACGGGCCAGGAAATGACCCAAACCTTGAGGTCTGGTAAGTTTCCTCACTTTTGGAAAGTGAGGCAAATGATAACCAAGTCTTTCTTTCCTTACTCAAAAGAGTCAGCAGCATTTCTGCTGATTTCAGTTAATGAACTACAGATCAAAATCGGATGCCCCCAGCAGAACTGGGAGGATAGAGGGGTTGTGAGGAGGATTGGGAGTTTGCGGGATAGATGAGAGCTAACCAAACTCTGATTCTAAGGTGAGCCACTGCAGCCAAGCAGATGTCCTGGGTATCGATCTCTGCATCCTGTTATTGATTGCCTCTTGGGGCCAAGAATGGGGTGGACCTACAGAGGAAGAGGAGAACCAACACCCTCCCAGAGGGCCATACAGCCCTAATCGGTGATAACAGTGTTAAGTGGTCAGCCTGGAGACGAGGTTTGCTCAGATCTATTGATCTGTGCTCCCCTGGGATATAAATCCTTCTGAATTTGCTTCCGTGGATATAAATATTTATAGTTAAAATAGCCTAGGAGCCTCTTACAGGCACAGGGAGAGTGGCCCATCCCAGAGTAACATTTGATATTGCTCTCTTCCATCTCCCTACTCTGTATGCTCTTCTCACTCTCTTGCATCTGTTTATCCATCTCTGTTCTCTCTTTTGAACCCCATTTTGCTCACCCTCTGAGTGACAGGCACAATGTCTCAGACTATCAGAAGCTGAGAAAAATCCATTCTTTCTGAATGCAGCCTCCAGCTGAGGAGGGAGTGCCGCTCCCTCCAATCAAGGCTACACAGTTTCATGTGCATTCAGGAGCCTGGACTCCGAAAGGAACGGGCTATTTTGGGAGGAGTGAGGGGAAGACCCCTTTAGTTGTTGCTTTGTTCTTGCTTTCAGTGGAGCATCAGATTGGATCCTGTAACAAACAGCCTTGTAGCACTAATGTGTTAACTTACGCCAAGACCCTGTGTTGGCTGCTTGCCATGTTAAATCTAGGAGAACAATTTGTTCCCAAAACTCCTGTTTCTCAGATCTCATAAATCTAAGCTCATATGAAGTGAACAGAGCATCCTTTACCCAAGAGAATGGAAAAATAAAGGATGCTGAGGACTTTTTTGAGGGTAGAACCCTTGAAGCCAGCAGCAAGACCAAGACCGTTGACCAAAGCTTTCTCCACTGCAAGGACAACTTTATAAAGGATTGGAACCATTCAACTTTAATTTTTAGAATTGGAGCGGTAGGGAGAATGGCCTTTGAAATAATCTGCTGTGCTTTCTAAACATATCATCTTCTTTGGTGTCTAGGATACAAATCTCTTCACCCTGAATCCATCATCTGCTCTGGTGTCCAGGATACAATCTTTTCAGTTTTGGAGATTCTGACTAGTTTTATCAGGTGTCTGCCTTACTTCAATGCTTATATCTTGAACTGTGTGTCTTTGTGTGTCTGCCCTCAGAAGGTTTCATTAATTTGTAATTGATGCCTACAAAATTGCTTAAGGACTCCTGGGTCTTGGGCTTGTCAAGGGTGTGTGTTAGTGGATGTGTATGCACTGTCTAGGATGTGGGAAAAATTCACTGGGTTTTGCTTTTCCTCATTTTAGAATGTTTAGCCACTCCAGTCCATTTGGGTGAGTTAATAAATGTATGTTTGTGTATCTCTGTGCAGGTGTCTGTACTTGGAGGCAATGAACACAAGCAGGTTAGAGCAGTGCCCCAAGTTTCTCTACCATTTGCATTAACTATGTCTTTCCCAGATGCATATTAAGCTTTGCTTTCTTCCCCTTTTTACTCAGAAGTGGTAGTTTCAGAACTCAAAGCTAGCTCATTTATCTCTTTCAGTAAATGAGTGGGGGTTAGGGACTCTTCCAATTGGCAGTCAAGGGTCAGTATTTTGTACTCCATTTGGCTTAGATAATTTATATAGCATAAAAGTCTAACATATAATCACATTAGCCTTGGCTTAAGAATGTTTCTAAGCATACTTGAGGTTGAAAAACACTTCAAGCTAAAAATGGGAGAAGGTTCTGGTTAGTAACTTGTATGTGTCTGTGGTAATGGAAGGAATTGGAATGCAGTTCTCTTTGTTTGGCTTATATGGCAACACCCAGAATGTGAAAGGTGTGTTTTACAGTAGAAATAAACTTTCAACATTGACAAAGAGAATAGAAGACCCAGGTTGGTACTTAAATCCTTCTCTGCTAGGTTATCATAAAAAGCATAATTAGTAAGAATAAATTTTGCTTAGAAACAAAAATCTTGAGATTGGTGTCTTTCACCCAGTGTTTGCAATATTTGTCAACATGTGCTTGCATGATTCCTCTGAAGAACAAGCTTATTTGGAGAAAGTGATCTGAATTTTAGAACTGATTGCAGTCCACTAATTAAATGTGTTTTCTTGCCATCTTAGTGCCACTAAATCTAAATAGTACATACATAAATTCATTGCTGTCTTGTGCTACTGTTCCTACAGGTCATATTTGAAAGCTTGTTGCCAGCCATAGGGAAATGATTTTATTATGGAATCATCTAGTGGCTTAGGATAACAAGCTTCAATTTCTTCAGTCATATAAGAATTTAACTCCTATATTATGTACATATTCATATGCTACATTTGCCTTTTATATTTAATACATATAAATACATTTTTCAATCTCAGTTGTCTGAAAGTTTTTACATTCAATATATTTTATAATGCAAGGATAGAAGTAATTTACTGTTATTTCTATATTCATAGCATAAAATATAATGATATTGATATTTCACTATTTCTATATTAATTATATGTGTTATGTTTCAAGCCTTTCTGAGAATCTTGATGTACTCATTTGATCCTTAGAGCAAACTTATGAGATAAGTTAGAGCAAGAGTCATTTTCTCCATTTAACCAGTAATAAACATGTACAAGGTGACACAGATGTTAGTGTCAGACTTAGACCTATTATCTTAGGCTGTGGACTCCTGGTCAAGTGCTCTTTCCTAAGCTACAGCTGCCTCTGTTAATGTTTGATAAAATTTTAGCATATCCTGTATTTCTAGCACCTATTGCAACTACTGAAATACACAAAAGGCAAATGTTAGCTGATCTTAAATAATCACTAGCATTCTACTCAGGCAAGAAAGTAGCAATTAAGTATATCAGGCACCTTTCTTTGGCCTTTTTCACACCACAACTGGCTGCAGAATCTGATGTCATGACAGAAGTTTTTTGTTAGGCTCAGAAATTCTGTGAGTTATCAATATGCCTAATCAATAGACATGCTCTCCAGGAACATGTCCGCGTGAAAACATAGTGAGCGAATGTTGCCATATTTTACAGAATTGTTGTGCATGGATTTAGTCTTCATATCTACCAACATTTGCTTTGAAAGAAACATTATGTACAGTTTGAAGCATCAAGGTGAAGTGCTTAAAGTTGAGCATAAACTTCCTGAAACCACTACTTCCCCTTCCCATAACCTTCTCACCAGTTCAGGGATATTAACCTTGTCTGTGCCATGAACTCCATTGCCAGACTACCATAGATCTGAAGCCTATGGGCCTCTTCTCAGAATAATGCTTTTAAATGTATGAAATAAAATATATAAAATTACAAAGGGAACCAGTTTATATTGAAATTCAGTTATGAAAAGATTAAAATCAATTAAATATTAAAACCAATGTCTGATATGATAATATGTGTACTTTTTTTTTTTTAAGATTTTATTTTTTCCTTTTTCTCCCCAAAGCCCCCCAGTACATAGTTGTATATTCTTCGTTGTGGATCCTTCTAGTTGTGGCATGTGGGACGCTGCCTCAGCGTGGTCTGATGAGCAGTGCCATGTCCGCGCCCAGGATTCAAACTAATGAAACATTGGGCCGCCTGCAGCGGAGCGCGCGAACTTAACCACTCGGCCACGGGGCCAGCCCCTAATATGTGTACTTTTTATTAACATGTTGATAAGATCCAGTGGTGGATCTACTACTGTGGTAGTAATGGGCATAAAGAATATTTTGAGATTACCTACAACATGTGGTATGGATGTGATGTGAAAAAGGCTGTCATTTCTATCAATGACATTGTCACTGGTACTGTTAATATTACTGTGGTTCGTTTCCTACAGTCATAAATGAGGAAAATTCTAAGTTGTACTTCAATATAAGTGAAAATAAAGGGGTGATTTTTTTCCCATCCAAGTTCACAGAACCACTGTACTCTTCCCATGGATTCCTTAGGAATCAGTGAATGGCAGGTTAAGAACCTCTACTCTAGCTAATTCCCACTCATTTTTCAAAACTCAACTGAAGCATCATCTGTTCTAAAGAACTTCACTAATCTTCCCCCAGGTGGAATAAACTGAACTCTTCTGTGCCCTAAGAGGAGCCACAACTTCTCTAACCTAACACCTAGCACACCACAGGGTCTGCATCAATTTACTCGTCTGTCCCTACTAAAGAGGACACATTCCTGAAGGGCATGGATCAGGGCTTATAGTACCACCACCTAACACAATGCCTGGCACATAGGAGAGGTTCACTAGATATTGAAAAGGAGAAGGTAGGAAAAGACAAAGGAGCCATATATCATGGAAAATTGAAATTAACAGGAAATTAAAGTCAGTAGATTGAATGTTTGCTTGAGTCAGATTTTCTATCAATGGCACCTTCATATCCCAGGCAGTAAAGAGGTCATGTGGACCCTATTCTACTTCCCTTTTAGAGTAACTCAATTTGTAGCCTCCTGAAAGATATTAAGGACTTAACAATAATAACATCCCAATTTCAGACCTATTCCTTCTTTTTTTTTGTAGGTTCTCATTAGCACAGACAAGGGAAAGAATGAGCAGGTGCATGGAGATAGAGGGCTTTCTTCACATCTTGAGCTTTTAGGGCTTTATCAGTCAAATAAAAAAATCCAGGGAAAATGTTTTTGATTTTAAGGCACGTACGCAAATGTGTAAATTCTCTCTAAAAGTCTGTGCACTTGAAAATGATTATTAATATTTCCTTGAAAAATAGAACTAATAATAAAAGCCTCTTAAATCCTCATCACAAATGCTTTGTGTAAAATAAGCATTGATGCCTATACACAGGAAGGTACACTTTCAGACATGCCCTCAACTTCTTAATATTAATGTCCCATAAAAATCAGCATTTGTTCATGCATATTGACTTAATTTTGTATGTACCTCTTCTTTCCCAGTAATAAATACTTGCCGTTCCAACCCAAATGAATGAGTATTCACATATCAATGTGGGGCTGCATATTTCTTGAGTTCAGGTTGATTTTGATCTACGATGGACTTGTCTATTACAGGAGAAAAAGGATAGAGATCAAAATGGAGATAAAATTGGGAAAAACTTATAGCCATTTTTATTGTCTAGTAGCTGTTTTCCATTCTCTGTTCTTGTGCATGAGCACATGTTGAACCTGAGTCTTTGATTAGCTGTTCAATGGCTTTTGATACACCTCTATAGAATATCTTATTGAAACAGACTAGTCAACCACAAATTTAGATTACAAAATTGAATCTGGTTTAATATAAAGTCCTAAGATCTTGACTTAGATAAAGCTCATTTCACCCCATCATTTGATAAGACACTGACCCACGTGCACTGCCTGTATCTGACAAACGGTATCTTGTCAGGGTCATTGGTGAACGTCCACGGAGCAGATGCCTAAATATCCGTGTGGACTTGAGCCTTATTTCAGTATTCACTTTTACCCACTGAAGCAGAAAGTTGAAAAAGCAGTATTCTGAGTCTTCCATTCCTAAATGGAGTGTTGGTGGAGCAAAGAAGAAAGATTGGACAATGATTATGATAGATAGGGAGAAGTAGCTTGCATTGGTACTACAGGTCAAAGAATTGATCTCAAAGCATCAATCCATATTTGAACCTCTTCACCTTTTGGAAGGAAGTCCCATAGACTTAACTGATATTCTTGTCTCTAAGTTTCTAAAGGTCCATTGCTTAGTGCACGCTCTTTTACCTGTTATGTACCTGCTTCTCCCTGATTTTATTCTTCTTCTCTTTCATTATTATTCCTCTCATTCCTGCTCTCCTTACTCTTTTGAAACATCTTATTTTGAATTAACTGTTACCCTAAATTTACTGATTTGGCATGTAACCTTTGAGCTCTTCCGGAGAAAATTCTACCTAAATCTAAAAGGCGAGAAATGTTTTCAGCGGGCAGGTAAACTGATCTAGATACACATAGAGAAACATTTGCTAAGACTTGATTTGCAAATAAATATAGGCATTCATAGTTGATATGATTACATTAGAGTTACAGCAAGAATTTGATATTTATAATCACCCTTAATTTATGCAATACAATACATATCTTTTCCAGGCAGAAAGGAAAATATGGCTCTGGAAACACAATTCAAATAAGCAGAACAAAAAAGACAGCTTAAATAATATACCATACTTTATAACAAAAGCTTATTTTAAAAGAAACCAAGAAAGACCTGGGCAAATAGATTATGTACAGAATCATAGCTTAAAATGAAGAGATTGCATAAAGAAATTTGCTTATGAATTTAACAGTAAATAGAAATTATTATCAATAATCCACATTTTAAAGATTATTTGAAAATTGTAAATATTTTCAAAACAGAAAAAACATTTTCCAAACAGAAAATTGGAATATTTTTAAAACTGTTCTCAGTAATTATCATCTATTAAAATGTAACCTCTGTGCCTAATAATACAATGAATCACATGTGGAGAGAGAAAACTGAGAGAATGTAGAGGATAGTGGAGCCAAGAGCAAGAGGCAGCTTTGGGGATGGATAAAGGACAAATCATTCCAGACAAATGTGATCACTCTTTTAAATCGCATTATGAGATTAATGGATGAAGGGAATGCACTAGAGGTAATATATATGGATTTTACTAAAGCGTTTGATACACTGCTCCATGAATTTCCACTTGCAAAATTAATTCAAATTGGGTAGAATATGTGCATGGTCACATAGATTGAAAATTGGCTGAAGGACCATAAACAAAGAGTAATGACAAATGGTGGTCCCTCACATTTAGGTGGGAGACAGTGTCCAGCACATCCCTGAGGACAAGTGCCCACTTTGGTATCATATAATCATCTCACTAATGATCTGGGGAAGGGGTAGGAAATTACAGAATTCACAGAGTTTGACATAGGGGGTGTCACAAATCAAGATACAATTAGAGCACAAAAAAGAGTTAAAATAAAAGTAGGGAGTAAAATTAAACATAAGTGATACTTAACCTCTTTTCACAACTAAAAGAAGAACAAAAGATTACTAGGAACATCGTTATATACAACTTTCATTTTAATTGTTAAAATGCTGATTGGGGAAAGTGCATTTAAAACCATATTGTCATTAAATAGGGTGGTTCTTTATTCAGTTAGAATCTGAAATGTTATGCTCCTGTGTGCTCCAAACTTGAATTCATATAGAGAATTCACAGACATGCTGAAGGGGCAAACAAGATTGATTTATAAAGAAAGAATTTAATTATGTCCACTTAAGGGCATAACTGCTGGAATATCAGTAATTTCCCCAAATACGTGATAAGTTCAGGGCAAGTAATTACCTTGAATGGACTTTGGCTTATTATAAAAATCTTTCTGATACAGATGTCCCCAAATCTCAATAACTGCCAGGACAACCTCACTATTGTTTCTCATATTGTTGTTGGAATTGTTGAAACCATATAAAATTTCATTCTTTAGAAGCAAAATAAATTCTTAAAAAGTGGACTGGATAAAATTTGATTTTCCTTTTACAGAGAGCAGGATCTAATTTATAGTCAAGCCCTTTCACATTCACCATCTCATCAAATCCTTTAGGTCAACCTAGGAAGGTGATATTATCATCCCCAAATTACAGATGTGGAAACTGAGGCTCAGAGAGGATAAATGACTTGCCCAAGACTACACCATTAATAAATGACAGAGTACTAAAGCCCAAACTTTATGGACACATGATCTTGGGATCTTTCCACCAAACAACACTATTTCCCATGTGTATACCATGAAAGAGAGAGTCTCAGAAGCCAAATACTAGGGCCTTACCTTGACTTTGACTGTTCATCCTGTACTGAGTTAGATAACATAATGGAAAGCACCTAGCATGGAATCTGGGACCTGGAAGACACTTAATAATGTTTAGTTCCTTTTCTTTCTTTTTGACACTATTTACAATTTCTTCATTCAGCAAACAGTTCTCAAACTTCTAATGGGTGCTGGGCACTGTCCAGCTGTGCATATCTTAGTTTTTCTTCTTGGTCATCTTAGTTCTTCCTCCTAAGCTCAGGTCTCCCAAGCTCACCGGAAGCTCCATGAAAGAAAACTTTGTGTCTGCTTGTTCACTGCAGTGTCCCCAACACCTAGTACATACTCAGATAGACTTCCTGAGTAAGAGAGACAACATCCAGCCTCGCTCCTCTAAGGATCCCCTGAGCTTTGGCCAGGCCCATGTGCCTGCTTAATTCCTTCACACAGTGGCAAATGAAAAGGCCTACAATCCCCTGCACACAGTGAGAAAGTGGAAGAAAAGTCCTGAACAGGGGCCTGAGGAAGCCAGATAATGAATGTACTTGTCAAGTTGTTTTTACTTCTCTTCCACTAAATCACCCCAAGGGCCCGTGTAGCCATGACTGACAGCAAGGAAACAACCATGCTAAAGGACTTGGCTACCAGGAGAAGCAGAAATTATGCTTCTCCTATGCCCATCGCCCAGCCTCTCCACAGAAAGCCCCGTAGAGGAGTAGCAAGAGCCCACTGCTTTGCAGCATCTAGACAATGTGCTTTCCTGCAAATCTGGGAAGAAATAGAATATGGAAAGCCCAGATTATCAAAAAAGGGTGCCATTTAAACTTGGCACTCCTTTGGTGGATAGGCCAAGCCTAAGGACATGTCAAGGGGCATGTAGCTCAGGTAGTGATGCATAACGTGGACACCTCCAGGCATAAGACTGTGGCCAGGGTAAGGACCTGACCAGGGCCACCCTCTCCTGCCATGTCCACAGCTAGTTCACATCCCCACTAAACAAAGGCAAAGCATGCACATCCGCTCAATTCCTGCCCTTAACCCAACCCTGCCTGGGAATGTATTCTATCACAGATATTTCCACCCACAATCGAATTAGTTATATTATTTTCAGAAAGAATACCTTTGTCATTTCCAACCCTCTTCTGCATTAGGCTTATTGCAGTTGGGTGAGTGCACCTGAAGTCTTCAGTGAAGTGTCAGGTGTAATTTAGCACTGGGAGATGAATTATGGGATTGCCCTTTAGGAAAAGGCTGGGAGCTCAGCCCTGCCTGTCAAATAGGTCCCTGCCTTATAGCGAACTCTGCAGGTGAATGAATCAGTATTTGGCATATCAGCATTTCATAGAGCCTCCATGCTAATGTCTTTTTGAAATGAAACCGAGAAAGCTGTTAACCTCAGTTAGCCGAGTGTCCCCTCTGTGACCGGGATAAATCATCAATGTAGAGGCAGAGAACTCTGTTCTGACTGCTTTGGGGAGTGAGAGCCAGGGCTGTGGAGAAGATGATGGAAGGGGCCTCCAAATCTCAGAAAACTAAATAAGGATTTTTATCTCCTTAAAAGGATAAATAAACATTACTTCTCCTTACCTCCTGATTTAGCTGTTCTAAAAGGATTTTGAATAATTTAATTCAATTACATAGCATATCCTTACTTATCCTTTGTTCCCAGTCTTTGATCTCTTCTGCAGTGAGCCTTTCAAAATATTTATAATTACACTATAGTATATATGTATACAGTATACATATATGTATATAAATAAATGAATAGTATAATATGTATTATTTTATATCAATGTATAATAATATATGTTCTCTATTTCCTACTACTTCTTGAATATTTTTCCATGGTTCAGATTCAAACAACATCCATGCAAAATCCTCTCATCAACCTCGTGAGGCAGGAGTCATTTCTGTTTTTACATTTGAAGAAACTAGGATACAGAGATGTTAAGGGAGTGGCAAAGCTTAGGATCAAACCCAGAACTTTTGTCATCTGTTCCTCAGTCAGTAGCTGCTGTGCAACCATCAGTGGCCAGATGCGGTCCCAGAATTATTTCCCCTAACAAACCAGGACAAACAAAAGTTCTATGACCGAGCCTTGCAGGCTCCTTTTGGCCCTGAAGGCTCTTGACTGTTGCTTCCTCCAGTTGTCCCGAAGGAAAGCTATTTGATTACCACATACGTCTTCAGCCCTTGATATTTACAATCGACTGTACAATTGCTTTATTAGTTCCAGTGTGCATGTTATTCCCCTTTTCACTCCACCTGTCTGAGCTATCTGAACTAGAAGAGGGTGGGATGACTGAAGTTAAGACCCATGATATTGAGTGTTCAAGAGGAGCATGGAGCCAGATGCTAGAAGGATTCTCAATCAGCAGGAAAATAAAATAGGTTAAGTGAGCTGCAAGGTTTTTAGAACACTTATGGATTCATGATAAAATTTACTCCCCAAAATTTCTTACAACCCAGAAAAAAATTTTAAAATATAAGTTATACAAATGGCAATAGAATGCCCATAAGAATTTAAGTGTTATGCATGAAAAAGAGGCTTTCTTGCTTGCTCCTACCAGTCTTTGGTTGGAGGCAGGAGGGATCAGAGTGGGAAGGAAACTGGCTTATCTCGAAGAGTTCAATCAGTAATGGGATACAAGATAAAAAGTTTGAGGACCACCATAGGGTACAACTACATCATTTTATGTAAGTGAAAACTGAGGCTCTGAAGGGTTAACCAATTTGCCCATGTAACAAAGCTTGTTAAGTTGAAGAATTAGGACTTGTACACAGGTCTTCTGGTGGGAAGTCAGCATTCTTTATGACATCTGAGATGGTCTAGTGGAGTATCCCTTTCCTGTTGAAAGTATCATGTGACAGTCCCAAAGGAAAGACAAGACAATGACCACCCAGTGTTACTCTTTCTTGAAAGAAGGCAGCCTTTATTTCCAGGCCTGTTTTCCACTTCTGTTTATCCATGCCCAAGCCCCACCCACCCACTACCATGAAATCATACCCTCCCTTAGCCTTCCCTGACCTTCCCAGATAAACTTAACCATGCCTTTCCCCCCCGCTATGTCTGTAACTTTGAATGTACCTCTGTAGTTGCATAGATCTTTCAGATTATAATTTATTTGTTCAGGGTCTCTTTACCCTACAGGCTGTGAATTTCATGAAAATCCATTCACCTCAGCATTTCCCCACACCTATCATTGTAGATAGAAAATGACAGGGAACTCATAAATGTTAGTTAAATTGAATATCATTTGCTGTCAAGCAAACTGAAGTAATCAGGTAATTTCTGTCTTAGTTTCACATAACCTGGCAACGACAAAGATCGATTTTCTTGGGTCTCATGTTGAAATTTGAAGGTTCATAAGAGCTTCTTCTCATCCCCTTGGCCTCTGTTTAAAGATTCACCATGATAGAAAATAATTTACATGTCTGTTTTTGTACTTATGACTAACTAAGTAGTATTTCCAGTGTTTTAGAGACCCCCCCAAGTGTGTTTTATCCTCATGAATTCACTAGAATTGGGATTACATTAGTCTTATTTCTTATCCTTAAATACAGCGAATCAGAGCTTCACAGCACCTGTGCACACTTTTTGCATTTCCAGGAGCAGAAATATACAGAACCAGAAATCACTCTCCAAATGGCAGAAACAGAGATGTAAGGAATGAAGCTGTTTGATTTCACCCTTAAAGGAGTTACATTGATTGTGGGAGATGGTTTGCTTTTGAACCAACCCAAAGGAAAATTCTGGGTTTTTTCAACTTGAACATCAGAATTAAATTCAGGAGAAAGTAAGCAATGTTTTCCATGCCCAAATGTTAAGTTGACTCTCAGTATGTTAGTGAGAGGGGCTCCTCGGCTCAGAAGTGTCTGTCAATTGAACATTATAAAAATGCATTCACGATACGTGAAAATTTTTGAAATTGGCACTGTCTTCCTCTGTTCCATATCAGAGAAAGAAACTTGGACTACAGTTGATTCATGATTTCACCTCCAACAGGGAACTAATGAAGCATTCCATGGAAAGAGGAAATAGGGATAGCATAATAACTTAAATCCATGAATAATCCTCAAATCCAATTTCAGCTGATAATTCCAACTCCTACTTGGCTTCCCCTTGTCAGAAATGCCTTAACAAAGAGTGGAGTTGAGAGATTGAGCTGTATCTCCTTGAGTTTCCTTGGCATCACTTGAAGATGAAAGGACCAGGGGAAAGAGGGAAAATAAGACAAAATTCACAATTTATGTAGAATCTGAATTGCTGGGAGTTGATTATATTCACAAGATTAGTAACTATCAAGGATCTCTCACCATCATCACTGATGGAGAGAAGTGGAAGTTTTCCTACCCTGCATCCTTTATCTTATGAGAAAACCTATGTGGAGGGGAAATTCTCAAGCCATTCTCTTCACTCTCCACACAATGTCTGCTGGGGAAACATTTCTCCCAAAGGAACTCTACATTGTTTTTAGCAGAGGGACTGCTCTCAGTCTTTTCTAAGGATCCCTCAGGTGAAAACGGCACAAAGGAAAAGAAAATTGAATAACCCTGTTGGAGTTAGATGGAGGCTGGGAACCTGCAGGAAGTTGGAACTGTCTTCACTTTCTCGGTTGGGCTTTACTAACATCAGAGATCAGCAAACTATGGCACGTGGGCCAACCATCTTTTTTGTAAATAAAGTTTTATTGAAGCCCAGCCATACTCATTCATTTACATATTGTCTGTGGCCTCTTTCACTATACAATGGCAGAGTCGAATAGTTGTGACAGAGACTATCTGGCCAGTAAAGTCTAAAATATTTACTATTTTATACTTTACCAAAAAATTCTGTTGGCCCCTGCTAAGATTGTCAACCCTGAGCAGAGAAAAGAGATGAGAAATTTAAATGAAAGCACAATCTGAATGAAGAGTTGGTTATAAATTGCATCTAAAGCCAGTAATTATAATAGAGTTAAACGACCAGTCGAGACTGTTCAGCTGCAAATAATAGAAACAATAGTGGCCTAAAGAAATAGAAATTTCCCTCACATAAGAAGTCTAGGTGGTTGCTGGCATTGATTCAGCACTCAAAGGTATCATCAAAGAATCAGGCCTTTTCTAGCTGTGACATCAGAACCAAAGATGCTAAGATTCTTGGCTGTTCTTCATATTGGTTACAAGATGAGTGCTATGGCATCAACAATCATGTCCATCTTCAAAGAGGAAAGAAGAGGGAAGACGGAAGATGGATCATGCTCTCTGCCTATTCCTTTCTACCTAGACACAGAGGCTTTTCCAGAAGCCCCCCTTCTACTCCTTCAATAGATATCTGCTTCCTTCTCACAGCCAGACAAATCACACAGCCACCCCTACTGCCTGGGAGGCTGGGGAAGCAAGTATTTACCACTCCAGCCTCTATGTGAAGATGTTGCAAGAGACAAGAGGGTTGAGAATGGCTTCAGGGTAGTCAATCAATGGTGTCTTCCACAGACAGTTTTTCTCATTTTAGGTCTCTAGGCACAGAGGGGATGAGCAATGAATATTTATTAAGTGACCAAATATACAGATAGTTAAATTGATTATTTCCTTTCCTCCATATCAAAGGAGTTATATCCAGACAGAAACTGCAAAGCCTTATCTAAAGCTACTTCCAAGGATCTCTCAAGATAACATGATTGAGAAAAGAGCTGAGGACAGGGCAGGTGGATGCTATGGGTAAATGACTGAGCAAAGATGCTTCAAACACAAATGACACCAGTCTTGTTCGCTCACCACATGGTTCCAACTGGGCAAATTTATGGCTCATCTTAGGGACAGACTTTACCTTGGAATTTGTGTTGAGGTTAAAAGTGTTTGCCCCATTTCTTATAGTAGTGTGAACACACTTGCTTGTTGATAAACATTAAACTAGTCCCTTTAAGTAGACCAATAAAATAATGAGATAGAGTCATAATCTTTAGGTTGAGTTAGTTTGATCTTCCATGAAATTATAAAGAAAGCTTCCTTCTTTTTTACCTTACTGCTTACAAAACTATGTATTTTTTGTGCATATTCAAATTTTATTTATAATAGAGAACTTCAAGGGTAGAAGAGTTGTGAATTTGAAACACATGTGTCAGTACTATCTTAGAGGCTTAATACCATTGTTACATCAACATGATCTTCCCTTCTTCATCTGTAAACTTACTGGGTGTGGCCAGATCTCACCTCCTACTCAAACAACCAGAAGACAGAAAATAATCATAGCTCTATAGGGATTGAGTTTTACCAAGAGAGTTTTCCCATGATTCTATTAGGACAATAATAAAAAGACAAAACAGGGGCCAGCCCTGATGGCCTAGTGGTCAAGTTCAGCACACTTCACTTTGGTGGCCCATGTTTGGTTCCTGGGTGCAGACCGACACTGCTCTGTTAGCAGCCATGCTGTGCTGGTGGCCCACATACTAAAAAATAGAGGAGATTGGCATGGATGTTAGCTCAGGGTGAATCTTCCTCAGCAAAAAAAAAAAAAAAAAAAGACAAAACAGGTTGCCTGCTCTTTCAGGGTCTAACCAGGAAAAATGAAGTGCTTCAAGTATTTACAACAGAAGGAATCTAGTGCAGGGAATTACATGGGGGAGCTGAGAAGCCAGTGGGGTGGTGAAGTTAACCATAGTAGGAAGCCACTCCCTCCTTATGCCACAGAAACAAAAGTAGGATGTGGTGTTACCAGTCTAGGGAGCAGGGTCACCTCGTGGAAACTGGAATCACGGCAGGCCTGTGGGGGTGGAGCTGGTGCTGCAGAGGAGACACAGCTGCTGTTGGAGTCCCATCCCAAAGCAGAGGATGAGGGAGAGATATGCCTGGTTTCTCCCTCCTACACTCCATTCTCCTTCCAGCTCCTCCCATGGGCCAACCTACCTGGAAGCCAGTTGACTTTAGAGCCTAGACATGCAGCTGGCAGAGGTGCAGCTCCCAGCCATACAGAGCAGAACAGGGGAAGAGTGAGGAATGGACTTGAAAGCAAACAGGCCCAGAAACAGCAGAGAAGTCTCCCCATAGTTGAAGACCTACGCTTTGGTCTCTAGTAATTATTAAATTATGCCTCTCAGCAATCTAGCTTGCGTTCTTTCCAGTGTTGGCTATGATGGTTATGTCAGTACCTTAACAATCTTTATTGCATACCAGTGGATGATAAACATTGCTAGACTGTGTAGAAAATGTAAATAAATAGAAGATAGCATCCCTGACTATACGTAATTTATCCTTACATTTATAGTTAGTCAGAGAAGACTTCCTAAAAGAGGTAAATCTTAGAAGAGGAGGGAAAAGGTTTCCCAGAGAGGAGGTAGGAAGAGTGTTTTAGATAGAGGGACTAGCCTAAGAAGTTGGCCTCGCTGACAGAGAAGTAAGTGGAAAACTTTGGAGAACTAACAGAGCACTTTAAATTTGACCAGTACAGAGCACAGTAAACCTTCCATGTGAAAAATGGTGTTGTGTTCAGCTGATGCCAGAAAGAGTACTAGGAAGCTGTCGGCAGAATCTAGTCACAAGGCAGAGAACCAAGTGGTTGGCTGTGAAGAGGCATCAGTGTGGGGGCTAGAAGCGCAGGAGCTGGAGCAAGACTCCCTGGGTCCAAATCTCAGTTTGACCACTTACTAACTCCTTCTCTGCAAGACAAAGATAGTAATAGCACTTCCTCGTAGGATTCCAAGCATCAGTTTTGTGCCTGACACATGATAAATGTTGGCTATTATTGAAATCATATTAGAGGGTGAGCTTACCAAGGAAGGAAGGGAGAAAGAAAAATGCCCTTCAGGCAGCTCCAACGTATATTTGGAACCGTTTGTAATCTAAATTGTAGTTGAAATCACTATGAATGCATAAACTCACTGCACAAATGAGCTCAGAGGAAGGAAAAACAGAGGGTCCAGGACAGACAGAGGAGACAATAGAAAAAGCAGTCAGAGAAATAATAAGAGAATTCTGTGGGCCAACATATTAAAACCTCTGAGAATAATAAAGCCTTACAAAACCATGGTCGTGTGGCAGGATATTGGAAACCCTGGATGGATGTCTTCTATCCAGTTTGCTGAGTTGGTTCTCTGCTTGTTTTGGCCTAGGTATTACAATCATTTTTGCACATTGCAGCATTTTAAATGGCATTACTGGAGTAAGAGCCAATCACAATGTTGTATAAGTGCCTGTCATCAATGAGCATTAGAAAACTAAGTGATACATTTTTCATCCACAGGAAGCTGAGTGTACATCTCTAAATCTTCTAAGGGGGATAATTTGGCAATGATAAGAGCATATTTTTTCCATAGGGTACCAGATCCACGTTGGCTGGTACCAATTTCCTTTCTTCCCTATGGAGGCTGAAGACGATAAGGAGAGGAAGCTCAGGAGGTAAAGCCATTACCAACAGCCACAAAACAGCCAGCATTGCTGCAGATGGTCTGGCATCAGCCTGATACTAGCTCAGGTTGAGGCTGCACATCTATATGACACGTGGTTATTATGGCCAAGGTTTGGAGTAAATGGTGGTGTGCTGGCCTTCAGGTGGAGATAGGGAAAGGAGATAAGGAGGAGAGAGATGGGAGGACAAATTCTCTCTAGGGTTTTTTGTGTTGAGTTTCCATTACTGCTTAAAGAACGGATGTGCAGAACTCCATTTGGTAGCAGCTTGGAAAATGCACCTTTCTGTGTTTCTCCTTTAACTGGAAGCAGTAGGGTTAAAGTGCTCAGAGGGACAGAGGCTGCTAGGGATGGGGAAGGGGCTGTGATCTTACCAAGGGGATTGAAGAAACTGGCCTTGCAGGTCTTGAGGCTGTGTATCCCAGCAAGGGGGAGCCATTTCATTTATTCTGTGTAAACAGCTTACAGTTCTTTGTCTCTAGTCATCACATGAGCCAACAATTAATTGTTTGAAGAAGGGCCTGGCAATTGTTTAGTCTCATAATTAGGGTGACCATGTAATTTATCCTCCAAACCTTCTATTGAAAGTAGATACAGTGAATACTTTCACTGGGACAACAGGCATAAAGTGGGTCTGTCCCAGACTGATTGGAATACGTAACCATCCTACTTACAACCCGTTTCAAAATCTTTTTGTTCATATGCAGAGTGGTTAAGGGCAGAGACTCCAGAGCCAGACTCACTAAATTCAAATCTCAGCTCTTCTGGCAGCCAGCTGTGTGACCTTAACGAGTCACTTAACTTCTCTGCAGCTCAATATCCTCATTGGTGAAATGAGGCATAATTATTGTTCCTACATCCAAGGATTAAAGTACTAAGTGAGTTAATATGTAGACAGGCACTTAGGGTAGTTCCTGGTAGACAATGTACACTAAGTGTTTACTGTTCTTGATATTTCAGACTCTCAAAGATAAAGAACCTTATCTTACAGACCTGACACCTGCCTTTTTGCCCCATGCCTTGACACGGAGAGGCATTCAGCAAGGGTTTGTTGAATGAATAAATTAGAAGAAAAAAAGAATGAATAAAGGAAGAAAGGAACACAATTTTTATCCTTTATCTTCTTTTTTTTTTTTAATTCTTTATTCCTTCACTATTTTTAGGTTACTTGGAAGAACAAGGACAGTGATACCCACTCAAAAAGTCTTTCATATGCCAGTTCTAACCTAGCCTTTACTATCCCCTGGGATCCCTTGGTTTTCAGCTTTCTTGTCCTTACCTGGCCTGTAACCAACACCAGCCTCTCCTCACCATCTGCTTTTCTACCTGCCTGCCTCTTCCAAGCTGTTAGAGCTTGCTGGAGAAAGTTACATCTTGTCAGTTAAAATTAATTTTGTCAATTAACACCGTTGCTACCACCTCAACTAGGCCCGTTAGCAATCTTTTAATTCACTTTATCATATTCCCCAAAGATATCATCTTTCCCTTCCCTTAAGCTCACAACCCACTCAGCCACACCTCTCTCTCAGGAGTTGACCTGCTTTCTGCTTTATTGAGATGAGACTCTCTATCATGAACTCCTTCAACTTCCTCCTTCCACATCCAAGTGATTTATAACCCCTCCTGTTATCTTTTTGCCCTTCTCTGAGGGAAAAGTGCCCCATCTCCTTTCCAATGCTAATTCTCTCTGTGTCTTGATCCAAATTCATCTCTCTTCCTTCCAGAGGTCTATTCCATCAGTTATCCCACTCTGTTTTGGCTTTTACAATTCTCTCAAATCCTTGATTCCTTCCCTTTTACATATTAATATGCTCTTGTATTTTTCTACCTTAAAACAGCAACAACAACAAAAATCTTCTCGTCTCTCTCCTTCCATTCATTCCCAAACCTGTCAAAAGTATAATCCAAATATATTAGCCTCTTTCACCACTTAGTCATTCCTAAACCCTTCACAATGACCTCTAATTTGAAATTGTCCTCTCTTAAGTTACTACTGATTTTTTTTTTTTTCTTGAGGAAGATTATCCCTGAGCTAACATCCATGCCAATCCTCCTCTATTTTGTATGTGAATCACCACCACAGCATGGCAACTGACAGATGGTGTAGCTTCACACCTGGGAACTGAACTCAGGCCACTGAAGCAGAGTGTGTGGAATTCAATCACTAGGCCTTGGGGCCAGCCCGCTACTGACATTTTAATCTCTATATCCAATGACTTCTTCTTAGTCCCTGTCTTCCTCAGTCTCCCTGCAGTATTTTATGTCATTGATCAATCTCTTTTTCATGAAACACATCCCTTGGCTTCTTTGACTTGGGTTGAGCTTGGTTACCCCCTTGCCCTTCTCCTTGGTCTTTGCCTCTTCCCTCTCCCACCCCTTAATCAGAGGCACTCCCCCAATGTTCAACTCTTCCCTTTATGCTCACTCAACTTCTTTGGTGATCTCAACCATTTCCAGGCCCTTGACTATCTCCTCAGCACAGATGGCCCCAGATCTACATTCCTCGCCCAAAAAATCTCCCATGCTACAAGTCTACATTTCCAGCCTTCTGCTCCATTTACTAAAAGTTAGACTCTTCTCAACACATTTTCCCAAACCAATTCTACCTCCTGGGTTTCCTGTCTCTAATAAGCATGTCCGTCCTCCCATCCCATCCCTCAGACTTCTAAGTTCAAAATATTTTTATGCCTCCTTCACCTAATTAGTCTCCAAATTCCATCATTTCTACCTCTACCTCTTTCAAATCCATCGCTTCCTTTCCATAACCACTGCTCCTATACAGGATGTCACTTCTCATCTCAAATATCATAGCAGCCACTAACTACTCCCATTTTTTCCAGTCTATTCTACCAACTTATCCTGAATCTTTCATCATTCTCTTTCCTAATAATACTTTATAGACTTTAGATAAAGGCCCAAACTCAACATTCTGAGCCCTCTTATTTTTCCTGATGTAATTTCTACTGTTGATCTTTATACACACTGCTCTCCAGCCAATCCAAACTTTATCTTTCAGAACAAGTCCCACACTTCCCACCTCTAAGCCACGTCTTCTTTCTTCTTGTATTAGTTTTCTAGAGCTGCCATAACAAAGCACCACAAGTGCATGGTTTAAAACAATAGGCATTTATTGTCTCACAGTTCTGGAGGCTAGATGTCTGAAATTAAGATGTCGGCAGGGCTGTGTTCTCTCTGAAAGCTGTAAGAGAAGAATCCTTTGTTGCCTCTTCTAACGTCTGAGCGTTGCTGGCAAGCTTGGTGTTCCTTTAGTTTGTAACTGCATCATTCCAATCTCTGCCTCCATCTTCACATGGCCTTCTGCCCTACCCAGGAGAGGGTCCAAATTTCCCTACCCAATCTGTGTCCAAATTTCCTCCTTTTTATAAGGACATCAGTCATTGAATTAAGGCCAGCCCTACTCCAGTTTAACCTCATCTTAATTACATCTGGAAACCCTATTTCCAAATGAGGTCATGCTCACGGCTTCTGGTCATTCGAACTTCAACATATCTCTTTGAGGGACACAATTCAACCCATAGCACTTCTCTGCAGAGATAGGTTTCTCCCTCCATCCAACTCCACCTGTCAAAATCCTTCTGCTGCTTCAGAATCTGCTTGGTTTTCACCTCTGTCATGAAGTTTCTCGTAATTCCCCCTCACACCCTACCTCAAAGTAACATAGTATTTTGTCTTTTTTATAACATAGCTATTTCTTCACATCTTCTCTTTGCGGCTAAATTCTCAACGTTTCAAGGCATAGGACACATACATTGTTCATCTTTGTGTCCCTCTAAAGGCCTAGCAGAGTGCCTTTGCTGATGAACTCACTTAGTTAAATCAAATTAAGAATAATTTTCCTGGTAGATATGAAATTTTGACCATTCCATGTTTGCCGCTTAAAGCAATTTTTCACTTTCTTCATTAAATCTAAATGTTGGCCAGCTCCAAAGAATTTCAATCTAGACTTACTTTTGCATTGAAATGCTTCAACATTAATAGCATCTCTCTCTTTTTTTAATTCCATAAATTGCTTTCTATAGGTCATTTTTCTATGCATTGATTTCTTCCTTGGATTATTTTGAAGTTAATACTGCAGGTGCCCTGAATTCTGTTGGAATCTAATTATCTGGCATTCGGAAGACATATCAGAGAGTGACCCGGGGAGCCTGATTTGAAACTTCAACCTTATAGGCAGTACATTGAGAAGTGAATCATCATAGTCGAACACAGGTCCTTCTGGCCAAGTTTTCATGTTTTAAGTATGTAAATAATTCATTATTGTAAGGTTGTTATAGCTAATATGGTATTCCCATTCCCACATTAATTTATTTTTGACTCCTGCAGATTTTAACTTGGAAAAAGATGGAATAACTCATGAGGATTCTTATATCTTAATTATAGTAGGCACCTATTCTAATTTTTCATCTAGAGTTGCTGCATATATATATATTCATGTATGTGTGTATATATTCATGGCATGGCTGAAATCTGATTAATCTCCTAAATAGATTGAGCACATGTACAGCAAGAGCATTCAGACTCTGGGCTTTTAGTCCAGGATATGGTTCTCTTTTTAATGCATATTTGGGACTGACAGACAGAATTACTAAGGATCAGCAGTCACAGAGAGAAAAGAAAAAACAAGTGAAATGGTATATTGAAATGGTGTTTAAGGGCCAGTTTCTCTGTATGCGCTTGCTCTACAAAAGGAGTCCTAGGAGCTGTGGGGGAATAGGCGGCCTCGGGGCTGTGAGCTAATGTGGCACCGCTGCTGTTTGCATAGCTGCACAGCCCTAGGAGAGACCTGGGAAATCTAGCTTGAATTCCAATGAATATTTACAATTATACTGCTCCGGAGCCGAATGCAATCACAGCGCTCCAGTCTACAGGTTTTATGCATCAAAAGAAAATGAGAGGAGAGCAGCAAAAAATGGAGTCGCCTTTGGAGAGACTTATAAACACAGATCTCACCGCTTGTGGCAGAAATAAAATGCTTTATTTCTGATAGGAGCAAATTATTCTTCGGGCACCTTCCTTGATAGCAAAAAGCACCTGACTCGGTTTTGAAGTGAGAAAGTCTTCAGTAGATGATTTTTAATTCCGAGCAAGAGAAAAGCATGGAATGAATTGTATTGCATAACTTTGATTTTGTTTTCTAACAGAAGACCCTAGAGAAGGGTAAGAAAATCCCTAAACCAGTCACAAACTCCCTCTTCTTTCAGCTTGTGTTGTTATCCTGTTCTCATAGATTGTCCTTTCTTCATAGGGCAGCCCTGGGAAAAGCTGCCACCATTTTGTGTCCCCAGTTTAAAGTCTTTGGGTAATTGATTGCCAATAATACATGCAACTCCCTGGTTCATTTCTTCTCATGAGTTGTTGATCCACACCAAAGATCTGGAGAGAACTGGATGGGAAAAATTAGTCAGAGCCACTTGGACCCAGGGAGGCAATTTTTAACTTTCAGAGGTGCCAGAGTGGATGAAATTGAATGTTTTAAAAGGACTCCATCAGAACCTGGTTTTGTGGTTCAGCTGACTAATCTCTTGGACTATTAAGATTTATATTGGAGTACTATTTGCAGCCCGGGTTGCTGCACTAAGCAGAAGTCCTGTCTACAGCCCATCCATATTTTACCCACTCATCTGTCCATTTTCTCCCACAAAGATGCTACTGTCTCCCATCCATTTACATGCTTGCTTACTTCTCCTACTACTAATCCACACATCCTTTCACATATCTATCCATCCACTTGCTTATATGTACCCAAGTTTGGAGTAAATGGGTGGAAGAGTCATGTGCCTATATTTGTGTGACTGGCCATTGGTAAATCTGAGAAAGCATGTTTCCTTCGCAGATTATAGTTCCTCAGATTCTCAGTTGGTTATAGACACAGTGGAAGTGCCAAACCACTGGGAAAAAGGAGAAGCTTCAGGTCCCCATGACCTCCATCAGCCTTCCCCTATTGTTTGCTGTAGATGAATCATACTTTGTCAATCATGTGTAGGTGCTATATAAACACAGCTTCAGGGCACTCCTCCTTCCAACTACATTGCTGCCTCTAAACTCTTCCTTCAAGGAAATTCTGTAGCCATTATAACTTAAGTATAATTATTTAGGAAGTCCCTAATGTATACAAAGCAGCATATGGTCTATGAATGTGTAATACATGTGTAAATATTTGTTGTAAAAACCCACGGATGTAGTATCGCTAAGTGTAAGACAAAGAATCACTTTGAATTAATGTGACTGAGTCTTTACTCTTAGGGTCAAAAAAGCATTATACTTCCGCTTAGCGACCCCAGGAGGGCATGCGTTTGTTCCAACAGTGCTACTATTGCTCAAAACATTCAAGTCTCCTCTTCTGGAAGTGCCCATTACAAATTTTAAAGTAGGCAGATAACTTGAATAGATGTTTTTCCAAAGATATACAAATGGCCGACAAGCACATGAAAGTCTTTAGGGAAATGCAAATCAAAACAACAATGAGATACCACCTCATGCCCACTAGGATGGCCACAATTTTTCAAAAAGTGGAAAATAATAAGTATCGGCAAAGATATGGAGAAATTAAAACACTCATACATCGCTGGTGGGAATTTAAAATAGTGTAGATGCTGTGGAAAACAGTTTGGTGGTTCCTCAAAAAGTTAAACATAGAATTATCATAAGGCCCAGCAATTCTACTTTTAAGTATATGCACAAAAGAATTGAAAACAGGTGTTTGAACAAAAACTTGTATATAAATGTTCATATAAACACTATTCACAACAGCCAAAAAATAGAAACAACCCGAATATCCATCAACAGATGAATGAATAACAAAATGTGGTATATCTATACAATGGAATATTACTCATCTGTAAAAAGGAATGATACATGCTACAACATAGATGAACCTTGAAAATATTATGTTAAGAAGCCAGTCACGAAGACCACATGTTATATTATTCCATTTATATGAAGTGTCCAGAATAGGCAAGTCTATGATGAGGTTGTACATATCTGTGCATGTACCAAAAATCATTGAATTGTACATTTTAAATGAGTAAATTTTATGGTATGTGAATTATTTCCCAATAAATCTATTTTATAAAAAAAGAAAAGCCATGTATAAGCCATACTAAAAAAAGTATTAACCCATTATTTTATGGTCCTACTCAACATTTTTAGATAAAAAATAGTGTTATCCAGCTTGTTGACTTACTTAATTCAGAAGTTTGGTTCTAACTGACTTTTAACTATTTTTAGAAATGCAATCTACTGTCAAGGGGTGAATATTTGCTGACAACGATAATACCCAAAATAATGACCAAAGTTCACGAGAGAACTTCCCAAAGGAGAATTCTCAAAATTTTTACTTGCATCTGTGAAATAAATGGATTTTCTCATTAGATGACTTCAGAAAGGGCAACTCTCATTTGGAGCTATAAATTCTGGAGTGTATGTGTTTAAAAAACAATCATATGTCTCATATAAATGTATATATTGGTATATACGTATAATTTAGAATAGGTACATATATAATGTGTGTGTGTGTGTGTGTGTGTGTGTGCTTGTGTTCAATCTTTGATTTGTAATAGGACAGGTAGAAGGAAACAGAAGTGATTTTTTTTCTACTCATTCATTCAACAGACATTTATTGGGCTTCTAATATATGGTACAAAAATTATAACGTAAATTTTTCAGGAAAATCCCTTGTCTGATTAAGTGTGGATAATCCAAATTTTTTGTAAACTCCAGAATCCACATCAGAGGATAGAAACCAAATAATACATTAGTACTTAAGAGAGAACTTCGTAGGATAGTCAAAAGTGACTAGTGTTCTCCTGGAGAAGTTCTTTGGCAAATATTTCTTGAAACTCCTAAAAGTGCCTTTGACCAGCATAATATCAAGGCGGTATAATTAATTGTCTTGGCAAAAACTTACATACAGTTGCTATTTACCTCTAAAGAGGAATCCATCCTCAGTTCTTCCCATAGTTTCAGGTCCTCCAACATTAAGCACTCTGTAACTTTTATAAAATGGTTCCTTTTGGCCCTATTAATGATGAGAGCTGTGTAATAATGCAACAGGAGAGGATGTTATAAGTGTGAGTGGCTTCTTTGAAATTCTGTCCACTGTGCTAATGATCTATGGGTAAAAGAAGTCACTTGTATATTTCTATAGAATTATTTTAGGGTTTTGTCATTTTTCCTTCTGCTAAAAACGTACTAAGTAAGTAAAGTCATAATAACTAGCTAACTAATTGCCTCCCCCACTGATGTCCAACTTCAATAGCAACTGGGTTCGAGTGGAAACTTAGCCAGAAAATGATTTCTGTGAACTCAAGTGAAACTCTAATGATACCACCACATAAGAGAAAAGCTGCCACCATCATATAAAAGTTAACGCAAAGCAGATTGATATCTAAGAGAGTCCCTTTCAACCCTGCAGGCAATGGTGTTTTCAAAAGTTGGCAAGCCAACTATTTTATCTGGTATTGTTTGAATGTTCAGATGTCCCCCAGAAGGACCGATAGCATTTTTTTTTAACTTTGAAATAGACACTCGATGGAAATGGGAAATAATGAGATTTGCCTGTACATTTCTGCTAATATATCAGTCCTCACTAATGGCTGAGACATCCGAGATTTAGTTCCTTGGTCAACTCAAATCCCCAACACACCTTTCAAAACTATCAGTTTGTGTTGGTGGTAGTGCAGCTTTCATTGTTTTGGGAAAATTTTATTTACAAAGTTAAAGTCTACTCGGATTCCTACCTCTAAGTAACTATTGGTCAATTACATCACCCTTTTATGTTTTTGTGTGCATTTATAAAAAAGATATAAAATATAGCAAACGATACCCAGAAGAATGAAAGAATCAACATTTGTTGCAAACATACCACATGCCAGATATTTTGCTTGATATTTGATTTTAATCCTCAAAATAACTGTGTACAGTCAATGAGATTCCTATTTTGTAGACAAGGAAATGGAAGTTCAGAGTCACTCAACCTTTGATGAATGTTGGTTCAAGGACTTAAACCAAAGTGGAAAACCAAAATCCTTATAATGTTCTAGGTCCTGCATGTACACCCCCTCCTCACCCCTTACATCTCAGATCTCATTTTCTATCTCTCTCCCTCACTCTCCTCCAACCCTGCAAGGCTGCTCCCACCTCAGGGCCTTTGCACTGGCTGTTCCTTCAGCCTGAAATCCCCTCCCACCATATCTAAATGCTTCCTTTCCTCACCTTCTCACATCTTGACTCAAATGTCACCTTCTCAGTTAGGCTTCTCCTGATCACAAGCCACTCCCTGTTCCCCACTCCCAGTCTTTCTTACCCTGCTGTTTTCTTTTCCTGGAGCATTTTTCACCCTCTAATGTTGTCTTTATTGTGTTCTCCCCTTGTTAGAGTGTATGCTCCACTAAACTATGCCTAGCACGTATTAGGGGCTCATTAAGTATTTGTTGACTGAATAAATGAAAGACTTGATGACCCAAAATCTAGTGCTCTTTCTTCAATGGCCCCAGTAATGAACATCTGGAGAATTTTAAAATATTATTAGTCTAAATCTCTCTTTCTGCTCCCCAGTTTCCCTTATTTCACCAAACATTGTGGAGTAAACACTTCCCTCAACTATCTGGCGTCCGTCTATGTGGTTGGGGGTGGGAGGAGCAGGACATTATTTGCTGCAAACCCTTGGGCATTTCTGTTGTGTGTGGGGCTGTGGGAAGATGACTGGGGCTCTGTGTGTGTGTAAAGGGCTAGAACTGCCATCCTTCTAATTTCCCAGGAAGAGGAGTGATATCTCTCACTGCTAGCCACCCCGCAAGCTTGGTGAGTGAGCCATGGTGCTGGGTGAGCCTGGACACTGAAGACTCAGGGGGAAGGAAAGGAGCTCTGTCCTCCTCTGCCCGCTTGTAGCCTCCTAGGCCCAAAGAAGACGTCCATGCTCTAGTTAGCATTTGCCGTCTTGAGGGATGAAAACTAAATCTGAGCTTGGATTACATTTCTAGATGGTTAAAATTCAGAATTTCATAATGAACAGTCACAAGGCTTAATGGATTTTGTGCTTTGCTCTCACAGTTGGATATTTGTTGAAATTCAGCGTGGAACTAATTCATCTTTGAAAACCATCTTAAACTTTCTAATAACCCATAAGCCTGTTGGAAGAAAGGCAATGACAGAAAACAGGTTCTTATCATTTCATTGGTTTAGTTCTCTGTAGGTCTGAAATGAATTTACATTTTTCACTTTATTAAAAAAAATATTTTTGGCTGACAGTATATAAGAGAAATTAGCTTATAAAAACTCTGTAAATAGTGAAAGAAAGAAAGAGAAAGAGAGAGAAAGCAAGAAAGATAGACAGAAAAGGACAGAAAGAAAGAAAGAAAGAAAGAGCGAGCTAGCTATCTCCCTCCTGACTTTTTTCACAAAAATGTGTTTTGTGTGTATGTACTTGTGTGTGTGTATGCATAAATACTAGAAAGAGATTAGGTAAGTTGTTATTTCTGAATTGTAAGATTCAGGGTGATTTTTATTTTACTTGATATGTCTTCATATTTTTCAAAATTTCTACCATAAAGACGTATTATTTTTATAGCCATAAGAGCAATTAATTTTAGCAGTAATGTTTAGAAATTTTACCATATTTTCTTTGAAGATCTATAGAATACATTCCCTCTGTATATTCATTATGTTGCTTTGGATCTATTTGCTTTTTCTTAAGCCCTGCCATGATATTAAAAGCAATAAAAGTGTTTTACTAACTAAAAGACACTAAGATTTTTCCATGCTAGAAAATAAATATATTTTTAAAACCACAAAACCATTTATTCAGTGATTTTTCTTTCCTCCAAGAGCTAATGAAAACACACACTCACACATACAAAATGCATTTTTTTTTAACTTTGGAGAATGGATCCATAACAAATACTCCTTACTTCCCATCTCCGGCCTCCCCATACATTCATCTACTTCATAATTTTTTATGTCTTAATGTATGTACCAAAGGTCTGAAAGTGACATCTAAACTACTTGTCTCCTGGACTTACAGATGGAGAAAACAAAGACTCAGCTGGGAGAGGCACCTGCTTTCTGAAATGGAATCACCTACTTTCAAGCCCAGGCTTTCAGAGAGGTAAACCAAATACCTAATCCTTGCTGGTAGATTCCAGAAAGAACATGGATGAATCTTCTCTTCATCTTTTTTTTTTCCTTACACAAATTTAACACTTAGAACCAAAAAGCAGTATTTAAAGAAACAACACAGGTCACTTTTATTATATACAGTGCAGTTAGCAAGGCACTACGTTGAGTAGCTATTTAAAGGAATCACACTTCAAAAGGTAATTGACCTAAATTCTCCTTCCTGCTCTGTACACTAGTGAGCCTTGCCCATGTGCAGCCCTCCTATGCATCTCACGCATGGAAGAAATACAGTAGGGTCCTGCAGAGGATGAGAATCTAGGCCACTGTGATTAAAACTAATTCAAACAGTATTTTAATGCCTGTGTGTAGTTTGCTAAAAATTCTCAACTTCACTGGGCACCTAAGGGCTGACAGCTCCTCTCTGGAGTGAATCAGAAGTTGACTTATAGAGAAGAACACTTTAAAGTGATTACACCTGCTCTGGTCCCATCTGGTTGGAGTATGATGAAATGGAGTTCTATGCTTTCAAAGCATTTGTTATGGTTTGAATCATGAACAAAATTACAAATAACACACATATCTAAAAGAAGAAACTACCATGAGTAGCCTAATGTTACCTAACTTTTTTTTTGTTAATCTCATAAAGAACACCAGTGTAAGAAATTTTTTTGGCAGATGTTCACTATTTCAGTCACATTATCTGGCAATGTTCACGTTCCAGGTCCATTTCATTGCTTTGCCCCAGTGATGTATTTTAACTTGTAAATTTAAATGATATCTGCTGGTAATATTCTTAGGATAATTGTGCAATTGATTAAAGTTCTTTAGAACCTACGGGAACACCAATTTGAAGTTTTAAATATCCAACACATTTACTGGTTGTAGAAATCCTGTCAGCGTCAACTAATCATTGTTCCAAACATCTTTGGAACAAAATGGAATCAACAAATATCTTTGGTATATGATCTTCCTGGGGTGCTTTTGTGCCTTTCTCCCATTATTTTGGAAAATAATATTGATGCTATCATTTTAGAACACTTCCAGAAGCAGAGTTGACATTGAAGTTCTGACTCATTTATAAAGCCATATGTTGCAAATCGCAGCTTTCTGTTCCATACACGATGGAGCAAGGCAGATGTTAAGTTGGGAGATTTTTGTGTTACCTGAGGTTGTGTGCTAGCACAGAAAGGCATCGGAACCAAATTTCTAACTTATATTTCTGATGTGTGTCACTGTGTTAGCAAGTGTTCTCATCGTGTGTTCCTCAAACAAAACCGTAGCTATTGCTCTTTAAAGTATAAAATTAAACAGAATAAAAAATAAAAAGAGATATACACTAAACCTCTAACACATAAAAAGTGGAGAAGGCAAAAAGAAGATGAAATAGGCAAATGGCTGCGTGAAGGAAACAAAATCAAGCTCCTTGGAGCCTAAGATTATATGAATATGAGCAAAAACTCACATGAAGTCACTTAGTAATGAGGTCAAGAATGCTGAATAATTTAGCATACCCTTGGAACTTGATGTGTGATTGTCCAAAACTATCTTTCACAAGCCACATTGCACCTTGTCACAGAGTCCTATTTCTCCCTCAAGATAATGCCCAAATATTAACTGACCCAATTTGGTGGAAATTACCTAATTGGCTGCAGTCACTTCAACTTGAACGTGACATTTTAGACTGTTCTGTAGTCACAGGGATAAGATAGAAGCTTGAGCAGCAGACTTGCTCTTTGTGATAATTGTAGCTGAAGCTTGTGTTATCACCGAAGCTTATTATTTTGCAAATTGTACACTCAGCTTTTTGTAAAAATTGTACTGTAAGGAAAAACCCCTGAGGAAGCTTCTTTTCTCTGCTGGTTCTTCTAACACCCCCAGATGAGGATGACCGAACAAAACGCCATGTGATTGTGCCAAAGTGCACTTAACTACAATGTCACTGAAAAAATATCTTAGTGCCATGAATTAAACAGTGCCTTAAGTCTCGTAATCTTTAGGTGTTGTGCTTATTCAGCTAACCAAATTACCCCTAGTGAATGACATCAGTTAAGGGCACCCTTTCTGTCTTGGGAAAATTGTTTGCCTGCCTCTTCGTCAGGCAGGTAAAAGAGGAATAAGAAGTCTGCTTCCTGCTAGCATTGTCCTTGGCTTCCATTTTGTGCCTGAGCGTGAAAACAGTAAACTCCTTCCTGCACAGTATGAGGGCATCAAACAGTGGACCTCTTTTGCTTGTTAACAATTCTTCGCATTTCCAGGAGGATATCTTCCCTCCCTCCCTCTCTTCCTTCCTACCTTCTATATTCACTGAGTAAATAAAATGATTCAGTCCTGTGCTGGGCACTGAAGATACGAAGATAAATGAAATATAGTCTCTGCCCTCAAGGAGCTCCCTGGTTAAGAAGGGGAGAAAGAGGAATAACTACTTAATTATAGCCCCGTGCAATGAGTACTCTGTGTGTACTACCGAAAACGCCGAGACATCAGGAGGCTTCACAGAGAAAGTAACTTTGGGGCCAGATCTTGAAAGATGAACAGGTGTTTACAACTGGAGAAGAGAGAGTGATTAGAGGGAATTGGGGAAGTGATTGCCTCAAGCGGAAGAGATGGCGGATGTGAGGATGTCAAGGTGTGAAATATGTGGCTCAAATGGCAGGAGAGGCCAGATCAGAAAGGACCATATGTGCCTTTGTAAAAAAATTAAAAATATGTATATTGGTCTCTGCCCCTGGTTTCTGCCACAGAGCTCCAAAATCCCTTGGAATTTTATGGGTGATAAGAATGTGTTTTATTCTAATGAGATGACTCTTGGTGGGCTCTTGGATAGCTTCAGGATGGGGGCTTCCTCTGGGAAGGGGAGAGGGGCTGGAGATTGAGTTAATGATCACTCGATCATGCTTATGTGATGAAGCCTCCAAAAAAATCACAAAAGTATGGAGTTCAAAGAGCTTCTTGTTGGGTGAACATATCTATGTGCTGGGAGGGTGGTGCACCCCAACTCAATGGGAGCAGAAACTCCTGTGCTCAGCACCTTTCCAGACCTCACTGTATGTATCTCTTCAACTGACTATTCATCTGTATCCTTATCATATCCCTTATTATATAATAAACCAGTAAATGTAAGTGTTTCCCTGAGTTCTGTGATTTGTTCTAGCAAACGATTAAACCTGAGGAGGGGGTCGTGGGAATATTCAATTTGTAGTCAAGTCACACAGAAGTTGTGGGTAACCTGGGGACCCCCTACTTGTGATTGGTGTGTGAAGTGGGGAGCAGTCTTATGGGAATGAACTTTTAACCTGTGTGGTCTGTGCTGACTCTAGTTACTGTCAGAATTGAATTGAATTGTAGGACACCCAGCTGGTGTTGGAGAATTGTTTGGTGTGGAAAGCCCACACATCTCGTGTCAGAAGTGTTTGAGAAGTGTTGTGAGTGTGAGTAAAGGAAAACACAGGAGAGTTTTCCTAGGCAGCCTTGTCCAGGTGTCTGGACAAGTCACCAAGCTTCTTTGAGCTTAGGATATGCATAGCCTATTTAACACTTCTCCATGCAGCAATAATTTGATATTAATGCTATTGTTCTTTCATCAACAGTCCATTACCATATACCGTTAATTTTTTTTTTTTCAGGCAGTAGGTGCTATTGGCCAACAAAAGCTAATGTCTCCTCTCTCAACCAATGAGCATCAGTGTACCACGCTGCAACCAGTCTTAGCCAATAAGTGCTCTACCGTGCTAAGTATCTTTTGCAGTGGTAGTGTTTGTTCTGCCATGATCCCTCTTTCTGCAATTTATTTTTGCCCTGAGAAGGGGCTTTGATCTATATAAGTAACAAAAGGTGTTCTGGAGCAAAGAATAAAGAGTATGATGCTGGATGTTCAAATACGAGTGTAATAGAAGCTCAAGTGATTTCAAGGAAATGGTGGAAGAGAGTGAGAGAGTAACATTAGCAGACAATTAGAGACCTGTGGCAGTCTGACTTTGGGAAGGGCACCATATAGAGCAGGGCATCTTGGAAGGACTGCACACCACCTGCGCAAAACTTGGCTGGAGGGACCTGGTGATCTCAGGGAACCTGGAGGGAAAAGGGGGTCAGTGTCAACCATCGCCATGATACTGGGAACATGTCTCTGTAGGATCTATGCTTTCAGGACCATGTGCAGCACTAATTCGGGTAGAACATCCCTTTCCTGAGTAGACACCCTGTGCAAAAGAGAGTGAACGGGGAGTTCATGGCTTATAAGAGTACACCTCTGCAGCCATCTGAATTTGAAGTCCAGCTCCACCATTTACCAGCTATATCACCTTGGATATTGACCTCACCACACCACAGTTTCCCTATCTGTAAAATGGGAGCAACAATCCTACCTACCAAATGAGGTTGTTGTGAAAATAGAATGGTACTTGTAAAGAGCTTAGAATAGTGCCTGGCATATATTAAATGCTTGAAGATATTAGCTATTATTATTATGACCACTGTTATTGCTATTTAGTTTTCTGTCTGTAAAATGAGGAAAATTGACTAAATGATCCCTGAAGTCGCTCGCAGTTCTAACATTACCTGAATTCGCTAATCCTTTCTATCCTGGGAGAAAACTGTAACTTGAGGGTTTGATTGCCCCCATCTAGTTTACATGGGGAGTAAGAAGTAAGATGCAAAACCAGAATTGGAACGTAGGTCTGCCAGCAGGTGCCCTTTGTGCCCTTTCTTGTGCCAAAAACTGACCAAAGCAACACCCAGCTGGGCCCCCTGCTCCTTAACCTCCTGCATCTTTGCAGTCACGGAGCGTCAGGCCACTCATTTGTTTTTGATTTTGTTGCTGATGAAGATTCACCCTGAGCTAACATCCATGCCAATCTTCCTCTGCTTTGTATGTGTGTCACCTGCCACAGCATGGTCACCAAACAGTGGTGTAGGTCCACGCCCAGGAATTGAATCTAGGCTGCCAAAGCAGAGTGCCTCAAACTTAACCACTAGGCCATGGGGTTGACCTCTTTGTTTTTGATTTATTAACCCCATCCATTCTTTTGCAAATGAGGAAGGGAAGTGGCAAGCCTGGTAAGCAAAAGGGGATTTTTTGCATTGAAGGAAATAAAACTTATCATAACACTAAATAACCTAAAGAATATGCCTCCCAGCATTTACAGCTCAGGCACTTGCGTTGGTCCTGATGCCATTAGGAGATTGATCATCTTTGCAGGGCAAGTGGCCTGCTTTCCTCCAACACTACAATCAGTTTGCAGAAAAGCCAATCTTTGGATGTAGCCCTTTGTCTTAACTACCCTTTGCTCTTGTTTTATGTAGCTGGAATCCTAGGCATGCTTGTTCCCCTTCTGGAGCAGTGATGGCAATTCTGCAAGGGCTCAGTAAACACAGAAGGGAGCAGGCAGAGGGAAGGAGGGGAAGGTGGAAGGGGAGGTGGAGAGGGGACATATTCTCAGCAAACTGACCCATCCTCTAGAGTTAATTTTGATAAATTTTGCTCCTGTATTCTTTCCTACACATTTATGTGTAGCAGGGACTCTGGTCTGGTCTCTGACTCCTGGGAATGAAGCTTTCCCCTTTTGTTTATTATCTCTTTTTTTCTTGTCTCTGTCCATTTAAATATTAGGATAATCATTACCCTTTTAACAGCTAAAATATCCGTGAAGGTTTTTTTAAAATAAGTATTTTGCGTTTGACTGACCTGATTTTATCAGAGGAGGTTAATGTGATCATCTGAATTTGCAAAATTTCTTCCTCTTTTTATTTCTTCCCCATTCGATTTTGAACACACATTTAATAATTTCTGATGGTTTGCGTTTCAGCATCAGCTGGACATGCAGAATAGGCTCTCGACAGTCTCAGAATTTGATTATGACCAAGGAACCACTATTCTATAAACACTGAAAATTGGAAATTATCTCTGGAGCTGTTTGTTAACGAAGCCGAAGGCTAACCTTTAGGGCTCATTAAAATTCCACTGATGAAAACTCTCGCGCTGGTCTCTTTTTTCCTGGATCCATCCCTGTGTTACCGAGAGCTGGTGTGTGGAAATTGGTCTGGGCCCTCCCCTTTCGCCCTCCCCTTTAATCTCTTGGTCAGGTTTAGGCAGAGATTTTTAAAGCTTATAGATTTCTCTTTCTCCCTCTCAGAGTATGTGTTGTGAATCCAGACAAACATGAATGGGTCTCTGAATGTGTAACTGTTACTGAGCCACTCTGACCCAGCAGTCCTGCTGAATCTGTCTTCCTCCGTCAATAAAGGAATGAAGTCATTTAGGGAGAATTAAAAGGGGCAGAAAGAGGGATGTGCTTTCTGTACCTGACGGTAGAAATAAATATGGAGACAAGGGAGAGAAATGACAAACCTCCAAGTATAAGGCAAAATTGGTGGAATGCAATGAGTTGTTTTAATGAATCTATTTGCTAAATAACAATCAGTTAAAATACAGCCATTTTTATCCAGAGATCCCTGCATGGTGACGGCAGCCACTCTCCTGTCCTGCTGGTGGATAAGACCTTCCAAATCCTCCCAAAGAGCTGCAGCATTCAGGTGCCGAAGAGCATCTGAATTCACTTGGTCTATCTTTGTAAAAGGATTCCATTGATGGCACATAGCTTCATTATTACTATTGCTAAACAGATGGAAAATAATTGTTTATGGAATTTGTGTTTTAATCGCATTAATGTATTTGGCAGGGAGATCTATCTAAGTACACAATTCAAAGCCTGCTTTTGATCTGGGCCCCTTCAGGGCATTTTCCGTGACTGATAAACTGCTCCTCTGAGCTCATAGGCAAATGATGAAAATGATAAAAAGAAAAGAAGAAGAAGAAGAAAGCCAGGCACCAACCTCCCATTTGGGTATTTTGTCCCCTTGGAGAATCAGACAAGTTAGCCAGGCTTGCAGTCCTGCTGACGACTCAGCATACATCTCACCCAGTTATACACCCACACAGGGCTCCCTGCGAATGCCCTCATCTCTCGCCTCCCTCCTTCTCCAGTTCCCTCCTCCCCTTTGCACACAAACACACACACATGCTCGATGCAAGAATTCATATGCTCTATCTTTTCAAAGATTCCTATTGCCTTTTCATATGGGCCAGTTTAGATGATTTTAAAGTATTTATCAATAATAGCCCTCACATATTTTCCCCTTTCACCCATCACACATTTCTTGGTTAGCATTAAAATGTGACATGATAGAAATCAGAAGCTCTGCTTTTAATGAAAATGAATGTTCTAATTGTGAAATATCTTGTCCTCTAAATATTCTGCTGTAAATCAGGCTGAGTGCAGCCAGAGGCAAGAGCAAGCCCTGTTAACTTGCCAATTTCCCTCTTACTGAGACCCAAAGAACAGAATCTGTAGGAAATTTGATAGCCGCTGAAAGAAAGGGTCCTATAGATTCCCATTTCTGAAGCACAGTCCCCATCTTTCCTCCTCTTGAGATGGTTGATCGGACATTTCCCTCCCTTCTTAGAAGAACAAGATTTGAGGAGATTTTAAATTCTTGGATGGATTTGTTTGTTTGTTTGTTTGGTGGATTTCTCCTTCTCATTCTTTCTCCTCTGCAGAACACAACTAGCAAGTGATTGGATCTTTGACAGAACAAAGGTATTTTTGATGGCCTCTGTAATCTAGTGCGCTAATGCGCCCAGTCCCCTCATTGTCTTGCTGTCTGATCCCATCCCTTCTGCCAGACAGTCACTGCGGGATGAGTCACTTTTAATGTCTGATAATCAAGGTGAATTTTCAAAAAGCTGCCATTTTGGAATTATGCACTATATCACAGTGTCAGGGACGAGTGGAGGAGGAACGAGGAAGGAAAGGCTAAGATAGACACCTACTGCACATTTGGAGAACTGCAGGACACAGCAACACCGTGCCAGCTGAGATGTGTCTGGAGGGTCTAAGTCGATCGAGGCGTCCATAATGAGAAGAAGACTATGTTAATTATAAATTAAAAATAACTTCTATGATAATGAAGATTATATGCACAGGAGGAAACGTCTTAGTTAAAACAGGCTGGAGGGATGGAATTAAGCACCAGCCATTTGGGGGTATGGATTCTGTACCTACTGAATATATTGTGATTCATTAAATAACCTAATACAAACTTACATGAGAGAAAGAATAGAAGTGAATTATGGCTGTCTCCGTGGATGCTGCATTGTCTGCCATCCTTATTGAAGCAACATCACCTACGGGAGGTTACCTAGCAGAGGAATACAACCTCCCTTCAGCCAGGGAGACTGGATATTTTTGGAACCATTTAAAGGACTGAAACCTTTTTCCCCCTGTGAAATAGCGAGGGAGATATTTAGAAACCCCAGGTAAACAAAGGCCAATCAAATATTCTTGCAAGACTGCAACTATTCAAATATACATTGGTCAGTGTCTTCTCCAAGGTAATTAACTAAACCAACTGTTAAGTATGGTGGCTCTGGAATTTTTTAAAAAATCGTTAGCATTGTATTAAATAGTAGAGTTGTTGAAGAAAAATGATATAAGAATAGCCTGCTACTTCTGTTTAATGTTCAGATAAGTGAATGCCTGTAAATAGAACCAGGATGTTTTGACTAGGGAAATGCTGTCCTCATTACAGCTGGGAGATGCTGGGGTGGTTTAAAGCTGAAGCTTCAAAGCCTTGTCCTGCTGTATAAAAGCACGAGGGTTTTCATGGCTGTTCAGTGGCTGGTCGGAGTCTGCAGGTGCTTTATCTGTCCTGGGGTAGGGAGGCAATGACATTTCTGATAACACTATTTTGTAACCATAATTAATACTTATATATTTCCTCTAAGAGAGGGCTTTAAACACCTGCATATCTTCTTCAACACAAGTTATGTTTATAGATTATTACACCTTGTTATTGTCTACTGAGGTTAACTAGTCCATTCTCTCCCCATTCTCCACCCCCATCTTCACCACTATCACACGCACACACACACGCGTGCGCACTATGCTTAACAGATGGTTGCAAAATAAGCAGAGAAAGAAGGAAATATTTAGCTACCATGCTACTGTTCTCATGTATACAAAAGATTAGAAAATATTCTCTCATACAGAGAATATTTGAGATGAAAGTGACCCCTTAGAGATCTTTTGCTACAACCAAATTGTACTAAAACAACTAGAGAAGTGACTTGTCCTAGGACTCTCAGTCAGAGAATGGCAGATGCCAGGCTAGCCTCCAGGCGTCTAACTGCAACCTGACATGCTTTCCACGCAATGTGCTCTCTTCCCATTAAAAGAAGCAGGTCTCTGCTGCTGAGCTAAATAGTGATTAATGCACAGATCTCACAACGAAAGAAAGAAAAACCTGAGGAAGAGAGAAGAATCATATATATTTGCAACCATGATACAAAGGAATCAAATGGAAAATAGTATGAAATAAAGAAGAGCAAAATGTCAATAGAATATCTATCTAACTAAACGATCTGCCTAGTCAGGAATACTGTTAGAAGGCAGAATTGTCCTTTCTTAAGGAAAGTGGGGGAGACATTTGGAACTAGACAAGAAAGCAAACACTGCTTGCAAAAGTCACACTGCTTTATTTCTCTCTATGTATTTTCAACTGAAGTATTAGAATAATGCAGTCATTTTCAAGCATAGATTCTTTCTGTAGTTCTTGAGATCCTGCCTAGGCTCTGTAAATTAGTGACACAGCTGACTAGGACTGAACCAGCATTTCTTTTTCTTCTTCTAGAATCTAGATCCTTAGAAGGTACAGCCTGCCTTGCTCTCTGAGGAAAGGTCTACGTGATATGACCTGGCAGGTGCTTCTGCATCTATGATTTCCCTTTCACTGTGTTCTGCCTCGTGTTGGACTAATCTCTCTCTGAAGTGTTTTACACATTTTTATTAAAATATCTCCCTATGCTTTGAGGACTCTGAGATCCTCAACATGAAACCCCTGCACCCTCAAGTATTTCCCCTGTTTTAGTGTGAAACCTGATGGATTTTCTTCACAAACACCTAATGACAATAGAAACATTCTTGAAGGCACTAGATGATAATAATGATTAACCAGACATTATTACAAGCCAGAGCAGGACCTGCCAGTAGCTCTGCTTTTCCTTCTAAGAGAACCTAAAGAAACGCCTGCACTAAGAATTAAAAAGAAGAAATAAAATCCATATCAATAGAGAATGTGTTTTAGTATGATAGAGAATCTTTGGCAGATAAAGGAAGGGATCAGAAGATTATGTATTATGTAAGAAATCCTAACAAGTAAGATGAAGGATGGAGATGTGGTAGTCGATAGACACTGAAGGGGTTAAAAAAACCAAATTGTGATTCCTTCAAGTATCAAAACAAATAGGCTTTCATATTCTCTCTGATCCAACTTTTTGCTTCTGGGGAGGAAAAAAATTGAAGAACATACATCTGGCTGGTGGGGTAAACACAGAAACATGTTATCTGGTTTTGCTCTGGAGAGCTATCAAGAGACTTAATGGGACTTCTGTTTCAATGGTACTGTTAGGAATAGAATTTCTCAACCTCAGCACTGTTAAGGTTTTCGAATAGATAATTCTTTGTTGGAGAGAAGGAGAAAAGCCAGGAAGGTGGGTGTCCTGTGCATTTTAGAAGGTTCAGCACCATCCCTGGCCTCTACCCAGTATGCCAGTAATACCCCCAAGTTGTGACAACTAAAATGTCTTCACACATTGCCAAACCTCCCGTCCCCTGAGGAGCAAAGTCACCTTTGGTTGTAAACCACTGGACTAGAGGGAACGGTTCTCATTTTGGAAAATAGGCTCAGTTGTCCTATGTTTTGGAGACGATTATTCTTTATACAATAAGGCCTATGTTTCTGATAATGCGTTCAAAACACAGCAGGCACTTCATGGTGCCTGATGTTGCCCATGGATTGACTAATGACTGGTTCTCCCACAGAACTCAGAGTTCAAAATACCTGTAATCGAGTCTAGAGGGAGGCATGTCTCAAAAAGAATTAAGCAATTAGTTATTGACATATGGGGTTGACCAGGATCAAATAGATGCAAAGCGAACTACATTTTTGAAAGATATATGATATCAACAAAACATTTTGAAAGAAATTAAACACCTAAATAAATGGAAAGATATCCATGGTCAAGAATTGGAAAATTTAACATTGTTAGGATTGCAGCACTTCCCAAAGAGACACCACCCTAGGTTGTTTTCTTTTTTTAATATGACTATTTGAGACAAAAATGAACTTGAAGCCCCCAATGTTCTATAGCAAGCAGGTTGAGCAGCAATGGAGAGCATATTTTTCAATATCCCTTTCAAATGTGGCCAAGGAGGATAATGGAGGGGAAGGGACCTCCCAAGGCCATGGAGAACAATGACCTGGGAAGCTCCCCCAGGGAGCAGAACAAGAGCCCAATCAAAGAACAGTCCCTACCCCTAGAGGACCTTTACCGTGTCATCCCACAGAGATTTCAGAATTGCTGTGAATCAGTGACTGCTGTATGATTGCCATAATTTCCCTTTCTAAATGGAAGTATTTATTATAGTTACCCTGTCTCTCTTCCACCACTATATGTGGGGCATGTGGGGGCAAGCAACTTGGCTTGTAAGTTCATAAGTATCTGGATCAAGAGGAGCCATATGACAGCCAGTGCTTTGAGTTTGAAATGTGATTGGATAAGAGTTTGGGGTGTCTTCTTTAAAGAAGAGGTGGCAATATTTTGCATGTAAAAGTGGGGGGAAAGGGGCCAGCCCCGTGGCCGAGTGGTTAAGTTTGCACGCTCTGCTTCAGCAGCCCAGGGTTTCGCCAGTTCGGATCCTAGGTGCAGACATGGCACCGCTCATCAGACCATGCTGAGGCGGCGTCCCACATAGGACAACCAGAGGCACTCACAACTAGAATATACAACTATACTGGGGAGCTTTGGGGAGAAGAAGAAAAAAAAAAAAGTTTGGCAACCGATATTAGCTCAGGTACCAATCTTTAAAAAAGAAAAAAAAGGGTCGGGAGGGGATATTTGTTACCAAAAAAACAGGCTGTGGCAGGTTTTATTACTCTTTTCAATTATTTGCTGCCGTTCCCTGTGAAATGATTATCCATACCACTCATTTTCATTTGATTCACACTTATCCATATGGGCGACTGTCTCTTTGATGTTAGGCTTGGTCATACAGCTTTGTTTTGCCAATGAATGTGGGTAGAAGTGATATATACAACTTCCCAGCAGACACTTAGCATGTTATGGTTTAATCATCAGTTCTTTCCCCTCTGTTGCTGTCTCCAGCTGAAAGCATTTAATGGGCACCACCAAATCAATTCAGAGATTTCAGCAGAAGGTATGATGGACATGATCTTGATTTAGTCTCGGGTGTGAAGCTTTTTAAAAATCAGCCTTATTACTCAAAGCATTTCTCAGTTTTATCTTTTGTTGGTTGGAAGTGAAAAATAGTTGCATTTTTCAATCCCATTTTCAAACCAGCAAGCTCTTTCTCGAGCTCTCTCTTCTTGTATTACATTGTTAAATGTAGCCAATAGAAACTAAAGCACACCAGGAGCTTTCTGTTTCTTATCCACCTCCCTACATCCACAAGATATTTAGGCACATGATCTGCCTTCCTGGAAAAGCCAGATTTAAGCAATGCAATTTTTTTATTCAAAAACAGAAGAAAATCAGAAAAAGCATTTGAGAAAATCTATCACCCTTTCATGACTTAAAAAAATTGCTCAATACTAGGACTAAAAGGAAAATTCCTCAGTCTGAAAAAGGGCATCTACAAAACCCCAAAGCTAAGATCATACTTAGGGTAAAAGACTAAATGCCTTCCCACTAAGTTCAGGAACTAGACAAGATATCCACACTCACCACTTCTACTCAACATTGTACTGGAGGTTTTGCTAGTGCAATCAGGGAAGAAAAAGAAATAAAAGGATCTAGGTTGGAAAGGAAAAAGTAAAACTATCTCTGTTTTCAGATGATATGATCTTGGTATATAGAAAATCTTAAGCCATCCACAAAAAAAGCAATGATTACAACTAATAAACAAGTTCAACAGTGTTTGCAGGATACAAGATCAATATACAAAAGTCAATTGTATTACTATACACTAGCAATGAAAAATCCATACATGAAATTAAGAAAAAAATTCCATTTATAATAGTATTAAAAAGAATAAAATACTTGAGAATAAACTTCTGAAGGTTCAAGCCAAATAGCGGTCATTCTTTTCATCCTTTGTCATTTGCCTTTTTGTGGCTCCCTCCAGGGCTCACTCAAAGTGGTTCTATTTGAATAAGAGTTTTGCTGGGTGGTTTGGTTCAGGGACAGGAGTGTTGGTACGTGTATGTGTAATTTTTGGTGGAGGGCAATTATCCTAGTGAAGAATTTTTAACTTATATCTTTACAAGTCGGGGGTTATGTGCATACTTGACTTAAGGTGAATTAGACCTTAGGTTTCCCTTTAGAATCTTGTAGAAATGATTTACCTTAACATTTTGGGAGTCATTTTACCAATATAAATTGCCTTGTAACTTTATATATTTTCTTACGTCAATTCTGCCTGATAATCACTCTGTCTTCTGTACATCTGTACCTTGTACAAATTCCTATTTCTGCATGTTTCCCACCATTTTGTAATTATTTGTGTACATGTCTGCCTCTGACACCAGACCATGAAAACAAAGAGAGCATTTTATTAACTTTGCATCCCCAATGCTTAGAACATGTTCAATGCATGTTTGCCATCCTGAATTCCAGTTTCCATGGGACTTCTGTTTTCCACCTGCTTGAGGGCTATCTTCCTAAAGTCTTCTCGCCTCCAAAGTTTGCATGTCAGTCCCCTCAAATTATAGGTTGATATATAAATTAATACGTCTCCTCTCCATGCATTATATCAATTTCCTTATTTCTAAAGTTACCACTAACCGTCATTTCACCATTGGCCATAGTGAGAAACAGCCCATGAGAGTCATGTTAAATGTGCCTTGTAATGGGGTTTCAAGGCACAGTATGAGAACAGCTTATCTGTGAACAAGATTTTAAACATAAGAAAAAAAATCTCTGTCCATTCTTTCTTTTCTCTATCTCTTCTTCATCGATATTTCTTAGCCCTTTTAACCTAAAACAATAGTGGATCTGAGAAGCTGAGATCCTCTGTCTGCCATTTAAACACAGACTATGCATGTCTTTTCAGAGACAGACAGCTGCCCTTGTATTTAGAATAAGGACAGCAAGAAGCCCACATATAGTTCATGCTTGATGGATATTTATTGTTCAATACAGGCCAAAGGAACCTGCCCTATCACTAGTGTTTCTATCACTGTGACTATCAGCCTATCAAATCAGACATCATGATAATTGATTGAGATCTGGGTGGAATGGAGGGACATACTTAATGGTTGATTGACTGAAAAATCCATCACTAAACAATACAGTCAACATTATAGTCACAGATTATATATTCTGTGCTGAGAGTTTTTAATCCACATAGCCATTGTTTTTCCAGAAGTTGACTTGAGGCTCACTGGTTTAATAGGTATTTTCTCATAGAGATGGTCTCAACTTGACCTGACCAGAGACGGAAGTTTACCAAGACCCAAACAACCAAAATGTTTCAGTCTTTGAAAGAAAGATACATGAACATTAACTAACAGATTAGTGTCTTCCCAAGAGTCTATCTTTGTGAGAAAAGTCTTTGCCATTTATCTTGAATAAATGGTGCTATTCAAACCGTGGTCTGTGGACCAGTGCTGGTCTGTGAACTGTTCGTTTCTGGTTCATGATGAGACAAATACAAAGATTAAAAATGAGCATTTAGAAAATTTTACAGCAGCTTGACAGTACTTTTATGTCTGGGTAATCTAGTCATAAAAAAATAGGTCTGGTATTTTGTATTTCTCTTACATTGCATTTTTCTAGTATTAATTTTTTCATGTTTTATAAAAATATTTGTTTATTGGTATGGATTTTTTTAAAAAACTGGTCTTTACCACAGATTATTTGGAAAACATAATTAAAGTACCATGTCTCATCTCTACTTGTTTGCTAGTTTTATTTGCTTTACTCCAATCTCCAGACTTCGTTCCATTTTATACTCACCACCATTTTCTCTGAACATGCTGAACTGGATCATTTTCCTCTCCTTAACCTGCAGGCAGTAGATGTGTTAAAGGCTTGAGGCACTGGTAGCGGCTTCGTTGAAAGCCCCTGGTGTTTAGGGGTTCATTGTGGTCATGAAGCTGATAAAGTCCCCTTCTGGGCACTTCAACAATGTATTTATCATTTTGGGGGTAGAAAAGTTTGTTCCTGTTCGTTGTGACTTTGACTTCTAGAATTATCAAGCTCTAATAGGCTTCAGTAAACGATCCTTTCCCTGCCACTTTCAAAAAGACCATGTGGCCCTTACAATGCTGGAGAAGTTCATCTTAATCCACCATGCCCTTCCAGCCTTACTAACCTCCACATCATCTCCGCACAATCCAATAAATGTCGGTTCTCCACGAGTATTATTTCAAGTGAACTGATATATCGTTCATTGTTATATTTCATTTGATTCTTGTGCTGAGCAGTCAACCTGTCTCCAGGAGAACTATGTTTAACTGATTATGTCTTAACCTATGACATCATATTTTTTAAAGAAGGTGATTTGAAGACATTGATATCTATTGCCGTTTACAGCTCCTTTTCATCCAGATTGATTATATGCTCATGACGGGGATGTGAGTGATGGAATGGAGAGAGCTAGACCAGAGTCGGGGAGACCAGTTGAGAGGTTACTGCAGTAATCCAGGCAAGAAATAATGTGAGACCGATCCAGGATAGTGACGGTGGTGTTGGAGAAGAAAGGATGAGCATGAGAAATATTTAGGCTTTAGAGCAACAGGATTTGGTGCCTAATTAGATGTGGAGGTTGAGAATGAGGAAAAGTTGAAAATGACCCAAATTTTTGGTTTGATGTAACTAAGTGGATGGTGATAAGACAGGCAGATAGGAGGAATAACAAGTTTGCAGAAATATGGGGAGAGAGGAGGTGATGGATTCAGCTTTGAACATACCAAGTTCACCAGCATGACATCCTGGCAGTTGGATATATGAGTCTGAAACTCAGGAGAAAAGTCTGGGCTACAGATTTGGATTTTCTTAAGTCGTGGGTATATAAGGCATTAAAATCATAGAATTGAATGAGAACATGGAGATGTGTAATATTTTAAAATGTCTTAGAACCATTTCAATTTATTCAACTTCCCCTTAAAATTTAAGGTTTTTGATAGTTATGGTTTCTTTATCTTCCATGTGATAAAATAGGATACTCTAGTTGTATCCTAACAGTTTACACATAGGCACTATGGGATTCTATGAAAAGTGAAGCAGATCAGAGAGATTGGCTGTAATGTTTCCTAAACTTGGAACTCTGTCTTCTAGTGTAGCCCAGATTATCCAACTCCCCCTCATCCAGCTCTCCTCATTAACAGTTACTAAAAACATGCAAATGTATATATTAGGATTGTATGTGTGTCAGCCCATTTCGTTCAGTTCAATCATCACATGACCCTCTAAGAGATATTAATAAACTCATTTACAGTTGAGAAAATGAACTCAGAGCTATTACATGGATGGAAAGTGACTAAAGTCACCATCCATTAGCATTGTGAATCTCCAGCCATCTGGTAACATGTGCTATTGGACAGCAACATATTTAGGGCCCCACTCTGTACTGGTCACCCCAAGTGCTCATACCTCTGTCTGCCTTAACCAAATCAGACACCAACAAATAGCCAATTTTTGTGGTTCAAAAATGTTTTATGATAAGTCTTATCAAGAATGCACCAAGAGGCATGGAAATGTTCATCCTTTTTCACCCAGCAATCTTGCTTCTATGAAACTACCCTAAGGAAATATTCAAAGGGGCACCCCAAAATTTATTCATAAGTTGATTTATTTAACAAATATTTTTAGTGAGCATCTACCAGTCTCAGGCACTATGCTGGGAACTGGGAATACAATTGTCAATTAGACACAGTCTCTGCCCTCTAAGAACTCCCAGTCCAGAGTATCAGGGGGATGTGGTACCCACAATGACAGAGCACTTGACTGGGTATCCTGGAATAGGAAAGAGGAGGCTCTCACCAGTCTGGGCAGGGAGTCTTCCTGGAGGAAATGATGCACAGACTGAATTGGTTGTAGGTGTTTGTCTTGGGAAGATGGGAAGTAAGAACATTCCAGACAGAAGCAACAACATAAGCAAAATGAAAGGAAAAGAAACTACATTAGGGTCTTTCAAGAATGGACAGTTTGGAGACGTACACCATGTTCTGGAGCCTCACTTTTACTCTGTAGGTCAGAGGTACTCCCACTGTACTCAGAGCAGCTCTACTGTTTCTCAGAGAAGCTTTAGGGGCCTTTGTCAACAGGGAGGTGGGGTGGGGCTGGGAATTGGTCCAGGATCTGAACCCCACCCCTGCCATAAACCAAGTTCTCTGGGAAATTTTACTTAAGATATTTAAAAGAAGGGTTCCACTGCTGAAGAGAAAGTTTAAATATCTTTCATGGGGAGCAATGGGAGATCTTTAAGCTAGCGAGTGACCAGAACAGGCATACATTTCAAGTAGATTACACTGGTGGCTATGGGGAGGATACTGCACACAGTATTTAATTATAACTAGAAACAATGCAAATGTCCAATAATAAGTATGATAAAATAATAATAATAAATAGCTACCATTTATCAAATGCTTACTGTATACAAGCACAGTGCTAAGTACATATATACTCCACATCATTTAACCTTGATGGAAACCACATAAGTATAATCAAGATTTTGCAAATTTGAGAACTGAGGCTTAATGAGGATCAGTAGCTGGTTTTGCATCATCCAGCTATCAAGAGGTGGGCTGGAATTCCATCCCAAATCTGTCTGGCTGCCATTCTGACATGCCATTCTGACTCCTGAGCTATGATAAATCCACACAGAGGAATGTTATTCAACCTTTTGAAATTGTGTTGTCAAAGACTATTTAATGATATGGGAGAAATGTCTATAGAAAGTCAAATGAAAAAATTTACAAAAAACATATAGAATCATTCCAACTTGATTAAATATATTAAAATGTTAAAAATATTTATCACTGAGTGGTAGGACTGTGGGTAATTTTAACTTTTGTTCTTGTGTTTTTCTTCCAAATTTTCTAGAATGAGCATATGTTCCTTCAATCATTGGAAGCATAACAAAAAGTTATATATAAAAAAAATATTCAAGGTGAAATGTTTTCATCAGTCATTCTCACTCTAGACCCAAGAGGAAGGATTAGTTCTTCAACAAGTCTTTCAGAACAACAGTGCAAACTAGCACGTGTGCAGGATGTAAGGGAAATTGCTCTGTGCTAACTACTAATCTTATAACCTTAAAGTTAAATTCTCTGGATCTCAGTTTCTTTGCCTGGGAAATGAGGAAGTTAAGATAAATAGTCTTTACAATTCCTAAAAACACTAAATTTTATAGGTTTGATTTTTTTTTTTAGTTCAAATGAAATCAAGCAGGGGACATAAAAGAAATGTTAGGGGCTGGCCCGGTGGCGCAGCGGTTAAGTTCATACATTCCACTTCGGCGGCCCAGGGTTCACCAGTTCGGATCCTGGGTGTGGACCTATGCACTGCTTGACAAGCCATGCTGTGGCAGATGTTCCACATATAAAGTAGAGGAAGATGGGCATGGGTGTTAGCTCAGGACCAGTCTTCCTCAGCAAAAAATAGGATTGGCAGCAGATGTTAACTCAGGGCTAATCTTCCTCCAAAAAAAGAAAGAAAGGAAGAAATATATTAAACTCTTCTTGCTTTAGTTACATTTTCACAGGCATTTAGGGAGGGTTCTTTGATGAGGTTTTGGCTATCTGGTAATACGATATATGCTCAGCCACATTCAACATCTGAGCACCACTCAATCCTTTCACAAAAATTTTTCTCATTTCGTCTTCACTAAAACCTTTTGAGGTGAGCATTATTATCCCTGTTTTTGCTGACGTAGATCAAGGAGTTAAGGAATTCACTAGGGGTCTCTCATGATATGCTATAGCCAGGTTTCAGCCCAAATGCTTCTTTGTGAATTCCTGGAATACTGTTAGTTCAGATGTGGAAGTGTTTGCTTATTTGTTTTATCATTTCAATTACCTCCTATATTGGTTGTAAAAAACACAGTTCCTATCCTCAAATATTTTGTATTGTAAAAGAAAGACAATGTTCTTTTAAAGAAACAATTCTGAAATTAAAATTAAGAATGATATGTAACGGGGACAAATGGAGGCTTTCTGTGATGTCTCTGTATCCTTTAGTGAGAGACGAACAAAAGGACATTATTATAAAATTGCAAATGGGGGCAGAAACAGTCACTTGTCATTAGTGTCAGAGTCATTTTAATGAAAATTAACCCCAGAAATGCTTGACTAAGCAGTGGAAACCTAGGCATCATTTGGACCCTGACAGAACCAGGGCAGTTAAATCTTTCCTACCTGCATATGAGCTTAAGAGAATCAATCAGTCCAAAGCCACTGGCCATCCTAATTGCTCTAATTATTGTCTCAGGAAACACTAGATAATACCTATGAGGTACACAAGATAGCCACAGCCCAGAATAATCTTGTAACCAAAGAATTCCCGGAGGAATATGCAGACAGCGCTCACAAAGCCTGGACCAGCCCAGTTGGATAATAAAGCATTAAAATATGTAGTTTGACAGAGAGGATGGATTCCATAGCAGAGGGTGTAGTCTCCCGCTGGGGATGACCCTGTTCTGTGGAAGCACAGCACTGAAGAAATCAGGCAGGTCATCTCCGAGAGTCATATTGGTAGCTTAGAGACACTTCAGCCCCTGAAGATAGCTACCCAGTGTGTGTGTGTACCCATGTGCACGCGTGCACATGCGGCCTTCAGGTAAAAGAACCAAATGTGATGATTTGTTCACTGTGCCCAGACTTATTTCTTGAATGTAACTACTCACCTAGCATTTATGGGCTCTGTGAAGAGGATTATGTCTAAGTAGGAGCTTCTAGGATTTTGTGAGTGACTATCGACTTCTTAAATTCCCTGCTGTCCTGAGATGAAAGAGTGACCCAAGGGGTAAGCTTGATCTCAGAGAATAAGTGTAAACAAGGTGTTTTGTGCATGATTAGCACTGATTTACCATGTGTACATCATTTGGGACATGGCGGAGGGTGCATGGTTTATCTTGCTCAGACATTGCTTCTCCAGTAGGTTATCTTCTTCAAGGTAGTTACGGAAGTAACTGTTTTGAAGTGCTCTGGTTCTCTGAGGAATGTTGATGTGTGGATAAAGGATGATGCATCAAACAGCCCTGGACCAGAAGTTGGGGACGCGGTCTCAGCTCTGCCACTGCGTCTCACAAGTAAAGTAACTTACAGGTGCCATTAATTCTTCATCATCAAGAGCAGAACTATATGCTTACTTATATAAGTAACCCAGAACAAATGAAATAATACGTCAAAGCACTTAAATCTCACTGTATGTAAAGTATAACAAAAGTTAAGGGCCCCTTACTGCATTGCAAGGTACAGGTTCTGTAGGACATACAAATAAGATACGTTTCATATCTTTAGGGAGCTTGGAATGTAGTGAGGTGACAGACCAATGCATGTTTGCAACCACTTGAGGTGTAACAGACATTGCAATAATTGCTATGAGAAAATTTATTCAGTCATTCAACAAGTACTGGCAGACACTGTGCAAACTCTAAAAGCAATTACTTTGAGGTGTGGGGAGGCAAAGTCATGAAGCTTTATAGAAATGAGCATTTGGACAGGGCTTTGAGGAAGAGGTAAAATTTGTTAGGCAGAGATAAATTGAGGCAGGTGTGACAAAGGTAATGGAAGAGTAAAAGGCATGGGAATCTTACAGGGTGTGCTTGGGAAAGAGTGAGCAGTCTGGTTGGGCAAAAGTCAAAAATGTTAATTAGAAAAGGAGGAGGTAGTAAGAGAGATGCCTGAAAAGATCTCTTGTGGCCAGATTCAAGGTGGCCAAGTTGAGAAGTTTGAACTTTATTCTGTAGAGATCAAAGACTTGGGGCAGAGGAGTGACATGATTACATCTGTGCTATAGGACAGTAAGTCTGTCGATGGAGTAAAGGAGGGGAGGAAACTCAGTAGAAGTTTTTTTCAAGAGTCCAGCCAACAGACTACCAAACTCGGGCAGAGAGGGATAGAAAAGAGAAGTGGATGCAGAAGATATGGGGGATGTAGAATCCAGAGAACATGACATCTATTTGGACACGGGCCAAGGAGAGGATGGAGTTGAAGATGATGCTTCTCAAGTGTAACTATCAGCAACCCAGCCTTTGGCAAATTCTTGAAATGAGTAGGCTTTATTTTTGCAGCTTCGGACAGCTCAGCGCAGTACCCCTTCTTCAGCTGTCAGAACCATGTGCACTCCCTTCCTTTCCACTGTCAAAGTCTGTCATCGGGAAAGGGTGTGAAATTCATCCCGTCTGGAAAGAGCTTACAATGTTACCCTTTCCAGGTATTTGCCCTTCAACAGATTTCTGAGCTTTGAGGTAGAGATCGAAACCTTTAAAAAGGAAACTTCTAATGTTAGCTAATAATTTTCCAATGTGTTTCTCTTTATGTATCCTTTCAGGATGAGCCTTGAAGTGTTAGAAGGTACCTCTGTCACCCCATCCTCCGAGGGTTTCCTATAGGCTCTGATCACCAGGCAGGCCTCCCTTGGCATGTATGTAGTAGGTCTACTATTTTCAGTTCTTTTTTTTTGTCCAGGGCACTCACCAGGTCCTGTTTCTTGGCCCTCACTTGTGATTTGGGCAGGTGACCTACTAACTAGGAAGTATTTTATTCTCAAGTTTCATATATTTCAAACTTTGCTTTGGTCCAGTCTTATTTATTGGCAGGGGTGATATTCAAAATACTAAATAACTCCTTACAGCACAGTCACTGACTTGTCCTAGGGAACACCAACTGCAAACAACCAAGGGGGCCGTATCAGAACATCCAGCTGAGTATCAGCTTGGATATTGGCATCTCTCAATTATTACAGCCGTATAAGTAAGGGTGAATCAACAGATCCATAGTCAAGAATTACATTCAGTCTTTTGAAAATTAGATTAAAACAGAATGAAAAGTAAACTATAATCCACTGCACTGTCACTGAATTTCCAAAGGCTCCTGATGCTGGTCCGTTAACTACTGATCCATAGCTGTTTTCTAGGCAAGGTAGGAATGAGTTGTGAAAATTCTGTGATGTGATACACCTCCTCAACCTTAATCTTTCTCCCTTGTGCACAGGGTTTTCTCCCCAGTGCCTTTGAGATGCTCTGGAGGAGAGGAAGCGAAGCTGCCACCTGCTCCTTGCCTTGCTGCATTCTCCTCTCATTCACAGCCCCTAGTAGCAGATCCCTGGCCCAGGCTGTGTGTCACAACAGGCTGGCCTGCCTCTTATTATCCACTCAAGATTATTCACTCCTCCTTTTGTTCAAAAGACCCAAATAATTTTAGATACCACCCATAAGGCAGCAGCTGCCTCCAGAAGTGGCGTTCTGATTAAATTCCTCCTGCCCCTTTAACAGCCAACTTAAATGTCACCTCTAAATAATAACTGCTGACATTTACTCAGTGTTTACTCTGAGCCAGGCACCTGGCAAAGGGCTTCTAATAGATTTTCTCATTTCATCCACAAAATAAACCTCTGAGGTAAGTATCAGTATTATCCCCATTCTACAGATGTGGAAACTGAGAGGTTAAATAACTTACCCAAGGCCTCATAGCTAGTAAGTAGGAGAGCCAGCAGTCCAACGTCCGGGTCCTCAGTGCTGGTACATAGTAGGCACTCAATAAATTACCCGAATGATGAACAGTCCCTGCTTCCCTTTGCAGTGCGTTCTTGGCATGTCCTTTACAGCAGCCCTCCCATCTGCAGTGGCTTATTCAGTGCCTGTCTTTTCAAACTCAACAAGGCCACTATTATATGCCCCCGGACCTGGTACCATGCCTGACATACTGTGGTTGTGCAATAAATAAATATTTGTGGAAGGAGAAGACAGAAGGAGGAAGGAAGGGAAAAACAAAAAGACTTTCTAGTTTGAGGTTTGAAAACCACAACGACCCAATATGTACTTTTGAATGAAAAGAAGCTGCGTCACCGAAGACTGCGCTGGTCTTAGATTTGAAACACCAGAGTTGCAATCCCAGCTCTGTCATTTCCTGGCCGAGTAACTCCCATATCAGTTTACTTTGAGCCTCAGTTTCCACATCTCGTAAAATGATTTTCTTCTTTAGAGAGATGACAATTAAACGATATCACGTACATGAATGAGGCCAGCCAAGTGCCTGCTACTGAATAATCGTTGGTTGTGTTGTTGAGTAAGAGATACATGGAAGGGGTGACGTATTTCACATCACATAGAGGAGCACGTAGTCATCACTGATACATAACACATTGCAAGAGACCAATAACTGTTTTGAGCGATTAGGCCAAATGACTGTATGTCTAAACATTAAAATATGAAACATGCAAGTATCATCAGGAATAGCTATTTTACATCTCAATGCCATCTTTACTGAGATGTGGAGCTGTTTGCATTTATAACACAAGTGCATTGTGCTTTTCCTGGTCAGAATAGTTCAAACGTCTGTTCTTTCCTCTCCCCCACCCTTCCTGCCTCCGGAGTGAGCGAGCAAGTGAGTGAGCTTGTATTCCTTCCCCACGCTTTTCCTCCAACACCCTTCATCTGCCTGTCACTTTTCAAAGACAAGCTCCTCAGAATGAAATCCCTGCTTTCTTTGTTTTCCTGGTTTCCATTTTGTATCCTAAAATATTCACTTCAAGTTCCGCTTGACAGACGTCCCTAATCTAATCTCCACGTCTGCTTTCTAATTTTCACAGTCAGGATAAAACAAATAGGTTGGAGTTAATTGCCGGAGCAGTGGCCGGAGCTCTGAGCTGTGATTTATGAGCTGAGTGCAGGCGCTCTGCAACACATTTTTCTTAATTTATTTTTAATGAGTCTCTCAATTAATTTTCTTGGAAACATCTTAATGATGTTGGAGGCGGGTGTTAATGAGGTCTGCACCAGCTCCTAATTTTGCATATTTTAAAGTGCTTAATGTCATCTTGCACCCTTTCTTCCCGTTTTAAGAAGAGCTGATGGAGGGGGGAGATTGTTGTTGAATGGAGAATTTTCACTCTTCATGCCTCAGTCTTTGCTTAACCTTTCAGACTTTATGGGCTTATGGTGCGTCTCAGAGCGATCGTGTGCTTCCTGCTCCCTCCCGCACCTGCTCTGAGCTCCTGAGTCTGCTGAGCTGCTACAGGAAAAGGAGAAAAGACACAATCCCCAGGAAACTGTGAGTCCTGGGGAACAGTCAGTAGCCCTGAGTGAAGAAGATGTCCAGAGGGTACTTTTGCTAGGTGATTTAACCTTTCCCAAAGCAGACAGTGAATAGGGGAAAATACCAGTGGAAGAAACAACCCAAGGGGTGTCTTACAAGCATCTGGCCATTTGTTCAGGGACCCTGGTCCCCCAAATGCCTTCACAGAGCTTGGGGCACCTGATCGACCTCTGCATCCTGCAAGGCCCAGAGCAAAGGGTGCTGGTACTGTATCTGAGCCCTCTCTGATACCTTTCAACTCTGAAGACAGTCTCCACTAAATCCTCGACAGTCTTCATTCTATATTTTCTAGTTAGAGCTTATTTTTCTAAATAAATAGTCGTTAAAGGCTTATGATAGAAAATTTGGGAAATGTGAAGAATGGATCACACAAGGAAAAATCAAGTTTTAGTGTGTAGAAAAACAGCCACTATTAAAATTACGGTGTTTCCTTCTAGACATTGTTCTTTTCCTATTCATGGGTTTTGGTTTTATTTTATGCAATTGTGAAGATACCAAGTATCATTTTTTCCCATTTAACATTATAACATAAGTAACAAACTTCTTTCAAATGTTGTTTTTAATGGCTGTTTAAATTCTATCTAGCAGATTTGTCAAAATTTACTAAACCATTCCACTGTAACTGGGCATCTAAGCTAATTCTCAAACTATTTTCACAAATATTATGGTGAAGAACGTCTTTGTACAGAAAGCCTTTTTTTAAAAAATTAGGGATTGTTTCCTTTGGAATAGCCTGAGGAACTACTGATTTAAAGAGTATAATCCTTTTTAAGTTTCTTGATATACATTTCCAAATTACTTTCCAAAGGGGTATGTCAGTTTACTTCCAACAGTAATACACGTGTGTCTATTTCTTCAATTTTGCAATAGCATGGAGTATTACAATTGTAAAACATCTTAACTAATCTGGCAGATTTAAATACATTTCTTTAATTTCTCCACTAAGTCTTCTGTTTGGGTAATGTTTCAGTTAAACTGAAGGCTGCTTTTGCTGGAGAACTTCCTGGATGGTGAACTCCCATGTGGCCAAGACCCACATTCTTCTCTTAGCATGTAGCAGAAACTCAACAAATGTGTATTAAATTGACTCATCCACAAAATGGAAAGTTGAGGATGTGTCTCTGATTGCCCTCTGTCATCTGAATCTGTCCAGTGGCCTCTCGAGCTCAGTGTTTCCAAAACTGAATGCCTGTCTCCTCGCTCACCTTTTCCATCTTGCATAAAGGTGCCCCCATTAAGCAGCTCCCAGACTAAGTAGGTTCCAGAGATGGGAGTCTTCAGTCATGCAGCCCTGTTCTCACAGCCCCCCCAACACATGCACATTCAGTCAGTCAGCAAGTCCTGTGGATATACCTCCCCATATCTTCAGGCTGCCTCTTCCTTTCCATTCCCACATCCTGCTCAGACCCCTGTGGCTCACCTGGAGCAGTGCAAAAGCTTCCCAACAGCCTTCTGCCCACAGTCCTCCCCTGTACGTTCTAGCCCTTTACAGGGCTGGAGTGCTGTCTCTCTAACACAAGGGAAACCCTCTCGTGATTCCCTCCTGGTATGCAGAACATAGTCCAAAGTCCTCAGTATGTCAGTAGGGGCTTTCCCACAATTCAACCCCTAGTACATTACCCATTTCTCAGATATGCCATGTACTTTGTTCAGCCCATTTGCTAAGCCTGGGATGCCCTTTTTCCCACTCCCCATATAGCAATTCCATGCCACCTCCTCCATGAAGGCTCATTCACCACTATAGCTTCTGCCTGGTGCATACCGTGCACACGGTAGATGCCTATGAATGTCTGGAGAGTGAATGTAGGAATAAGGCATCTGTAGAAATGCGTTTCCTTCACAGCTGTTGCACTGGACTTTCTGGACTGCTTTACACTCTAGCTTTAGATGTTTACATTTGAAATTTTAAAGAACCCTTCGACCTGGGGGCTAGATGTTTATATTTAAAATGTTAAGAACCCTTCAGCCTGGGAAAAAGTAGTTTCTCAAGTCATTTCCATTTTCTGGTAGTCTCCACTGATTTATGGCTGGACTTTCTTAATTTCCATTAAAGTATCTTTTGAGTGCTTTTCCCACTGATTCCTCGTGCTTAGTGTAAGTATTGTCAGAATATTCCGAGAAAAGACCACAGATTCTAGCTTTTGGGGATAATTGGTGCAGATAAGATTCTGTACCCAGATGTAGACCTTAATATCTAGTGGTCTTACTGTTAAAACAGGATCTTTCAAGCATTATCCTAAAGATGAAGGATTTTTTTTAAGCCTTCTGACCAAGAGCAACAATTTACTTACAACTATAAGATTCTGATCTTTCACCCCAAATATTTGTTAAATAAATTAACAAACTATAAGTAAAGCTCTGACATCAGAGGCATTGTTTGTGAGATACTTTTAAGCCCTGGATTTACACAGGGAAAGAACAGTGGATGAAAGCCAAGCTGAGCAGGCAAGGGTAATATCAGTGGTTTTAGACATGATCTTGAAGATGGCTGGCATTGAATATGTTACATAACCTTACTATTGTTTCTAATATTGACCACTGTATTTTAAAGATATTTTAACACTATAATTACATAAATCCCTCATTTTATTTTTAATATACATAGGCAGTACACTCTCTGACATCGGTCTTAAAATTTTTTAACAAAGTATATTAGTCATGATAGGTTTTGCTATAACAAACAACCTTAAATTTCAAAGACTTGCCACAAAAAAATTTATATTTTGCTCACATGAAGCTTAAGATAGATATTTTTAGTAGGATGGCACTTCTGGGCATCTCCCTAGTGACTTTTGGGTCCAGGCTCTGTTGTCTCTTAGGGCATTCTTAGAGTCTTCCACTGGGTCCTCTGCATTGGGCTGGCCAGTGAGCGAAGAGATGGTATGTGAAGGGTTATGCTGCACATTTTAGAGGTCAGGTGTGTAAGTGGCATACCTCATCTCAGCAGTGTGCTGGAGCCAGCTCACTACAGCTCGCAAGAACCACCTATTAAATTTTCAGGCATTTTGCAAACTGATTGTTAAACACAGACATTATTAAAAATTAAATTATATAAACATACAATTAAGTTTAAAAAACAAATTAAACAGGGGCTAGCCCAGTGGCATAGTGGTTAAGTTTGCACATTCTGCTTTGGCAGCTTGGGGTTCACGGGTTCAGATCCTGGGCAAGCACCTACATGCTGCTCATCAAGCCATGCTGTGACAGCATCCCACATACAAAATAGAGGAAGATTGGCACAGATGTTAGCTCAGAGGCAATGTTTCTCAAGCAAAAAACAGGAGGGTTGGAAACAGATGTTAGCTCAGGGCCAATCTCCCTCACCAAAAATAAATAAATAAATAAATTAAAAACAAAAGTAATAATTATTGAAACTTCCTATTTTACTACATTTTACTATTATCTCTGCTTGAGATTATTTATGTCTCTTGTTTCTATAGTGGGAAATACTGTAGAATGATGGCTACTGTGCCTCTCTTCCTGACTCTATTCGGTGACATCCTGTTGGTTGTTTAAAATAGGCGATGGCAAGTGTATATACACCATGGAAATTGGCAAACACTATAAATAAGGGTTTGATATATTGTTTTGTTGATTGTCTAGAGACTTTCAAAAGTTTTAGAGAAAATATTAAAAATCTAGATTAATTAAAATTATGTTGTAGCTGTAGCCATTACATTGTGAATAGCACAAAATACCAAGGAAATATCCTTCTGGCATTTGATAACTGTTAACTGATTCAGCAAAGAAGTTGCCCACATTACCGATGAACGAGTAAATTCTGACATATGTCTTCATTATTTCACTTACTCAATAATGTAAAAGAAACTATCAACCAATATTCATGCTGGAACTATACTCATTCATCAGTTGTAACAATAGGTTGACTATAATACAAGAGTTTAGTAAACATCAACAAGCGCATTCTGAGAGAATCAGTTGGCTATAAGGAAATTACAACAGAGAGTATTGCATACTTTTAAGTGAGATTGTTGTATTATTAATTGTAAATATGTGCTACACCTCCTTTATATCAGTAAATTTATAATAAACTTAAGTACATATGTATATATTGTTTTCTGGAGAGCCCATTGCTAAACGTTTACCAGCACACCACTGCCTCTACCTGTGCTCTATTGGCCAGAACTCAATCCCATGGTTTCACATAGGTGCAAGAATTGCAGAGTAATTAGTGTAGCCATATGTCCAAGAAGGAGAGAACTGGATAGTCATGAGCACTGGCAGTCTCTTTCACAGTCTATCCTTCTGCTCACCAAGTATAAGTTTCTTTCTTCTTCCTACATGTAGAACACACTCACCTCTCCCCAGGTGGAAAGGTTCCACCCAGTAACTCATTCTAGCTCAAAGCCCAGGATCTCTGGATGATGAGCAGGTTTCTCTATCAGGTCAGATGTAACTCTTCTTGGCATGGCAACCAATGAACTAAAAGAAGAAATTATCTTCTCACCCCACACCACCTATATACTATAGTGAACAGGGGCAAGAACTACAATTAAAAATTCCCTATCAGAAAAGCAATGAAAGGGAGCTACACTGCAGTCACTCATTCTTAGCGAAGCCTGGAATCCAATGGGGCTGGCATTGTGAAGGCCTCCTACGCTGACAAGGACCTAATTCTGCTCTCTAGGAAGACATCCCATTGCCTATAGCTCATGTCAGAAATGGGTGTTGAGAAATTTACTCTCCTTGGGGAGCCATAAAGATTTAACAGCCTGGGGTCTGCTTAAGCTGGGGAGCCTAAAGGTGTTTTCTGTCTCAAGCAGTCAAAGGCTTCTTTAATCCAGACTCACGGTTTCTTCAGCAATGCAGTTCTCTCAAAAACTAGTATAGGCGTCTGGTCTATTTGCTTCCCAGTCAGTTCCATGAGCCGATATTACAACCAACATTATTTCCTAGATATGATTTTCAACCCTGCCTAGTTTCTCTGCTTCCTTGCCCTTATGCCAATCTCTTTCAATTTAATGGTGGCTGGCTTGAGGCCATCTGGAACCATCGATGGGAAGGTCATACCTTCAGTCTGCTCTTGGCCACAGGCTGGGTTGCACTGTTCCCCTGAGAGGTTTCATCTGGCCTCTGTCATGTATCCTCTACTGTTTGGGGTCTAGAAGCTGTGAGCTTTTTCAACCCTTTGACTTTGCAAATGTCTGGACTCTTTCTATTCCCATTTCTTTCTGCTTACAGACCTGCTAATTCTCTCTGAGTCATCTCCATCTTCTAGTAATAGCTCAGCAAAGGCAGCCAATGATAATCAACATACATTACAAATAGTCTGTTATCTAGACTCTTCTTCTAAGAAGCTGCCAGCTTAAGAGGAGAACTTATGATGACTAATTACCACAGGTGACAGTGTTATCCTGTTTTACCACTGCGTACCATGAGTTTAATCTTTCTAGTCACCAGTAATAGTGTCCTTGCCACTCACTGCCTGACCACTAAGACGGTGCCACATATTTTAGGTTTTTATTAGGGCAGCACCTCACTTCAAGGTACCAATTTCTGTATTAGTCAAAATAGGATAGGCTAAGCCATAGTGATAAAGAAATCCTAGCAGCTTAACACAATAAAGTCATTTCTGCCTAATGGAAAGGTCATGCAGATTTTTGTGAGAGGGCAACTCTCCTCCAGGTACTGCCTCTGGGGTACTGATTCTTCAACCTGGTGGCTCCACATCCCCTGGCGTTTCTGGGGTTCCCCAGCACTGGATCCTCTGCATTTAGCTGACAGAGAAGCAAAGAAAGTATGGAGGACCATATGGGGTATTTTAGGGGCCAGGCCTGCAAGGGGTGTGTATCACTTCCACCTTCCTCCATACCAGTGGCCAGGACTCAGTCACATGGTCCCACCTAGATGCAAGGGGACTTGTGTGCTTTAGTTGTATACCCAGCAAGAAGAGGAAAAACAGATACTGGTGAAAATCGCATCTATATCACACAAAGAGGATAAAGTTCATTATTATTTTTATCCCCTTCCTGACCAAAACAATGATCTTAAGATGCCTTAACTTCCTTCCTAATTTCTTCCAAACATCTCCCCTGTTAGGATTTTCTAGTATTTTAGTTTCACCACCTTTTTTAAAAAGCCAAATGAGATTTTCATTGGTTTGTTGGTTTTAATTCATTTGTTTGTTTTTACACTTAGTACTTATTTAGTTTACCAACATATTTCATCTATTTTTGCTCACTGTTGCTTCCTACGGCCTCTTCTCTTCTGGCTTAATTTAGTTTCTTGAATTCCTCTATTTGTTCTTCCAGCGAAGGTTTAAAACAAATAAACTTTTAATCTTTATCTGTCTGGAAATATCTTTATATCCCTTCACTTTTTGAATGATAATTAGTTGGGTAGAAAATTCAAAATTGTCCATTATTTTCCCTAAGCATTTTGAAGGTTGTTCTATTATCTTCAATTTTTTGGCTGTTTCTTCTGATAGTTACCCCCATACTTATAAATAAAGTATTTAACTGCTATTTTTTATTTCCAATGTTAAAAATTATCCACTGACTTCATATTATGATAAACAAAAATTTAGTTCTTTTATTTCACCTTGTATCACTCCCATTTTGAATTATATATTCAATATTTACAACAGTATGATTATGTTCACACTGTTCACTGTTGAGCCAAGTAGTGATCTATGATTGTATTTAAACTGAACTATGATTCAAGTTCCAGTGCAACTTTAGGATCTTCTGGAGATTTCTTTTTGCTCTTTATTTATGTGCAAAGTTTGCTACCCACTTATCCTTGATCTTTTCCCTCAAATGCTCCATCACATTAGGTTTTCATTCAACTTCCTTGTATTAGTTACCTATGGCTGTGTAACAAATCACCCTAAAATTTTGTAGCTTAAAACAACAAGCATTTATTATCTCAAAATTTCTGTCGGAAAGGAGACAGACTTGAATTAATTGGGTCCTCTGGCTCAGGATCTCTCGCAAGGCTGCGATTATGGTGTTAGCCAGGGCTGTAGTCATCTCAAGGTTCAACCAGGAGAGGATCTGTTTCCGAGCTCATTCAAGTGGCTATTAGCTGGATTCAGTCCCTCCTGGTCTTTGGCCAGAGCCATCCCTCAGTTTCTTGCCAGATGGGCCTCTCCACAGGGCAGCTCACAACTTGGCAGCTAGCTGTCATCAGAGCAAGAGATAGCAGATAAGACGGAAGCCAGAATCTTTTCATACCCTCAACATGAAGTAAAAGCACATCACTTTTCCATATTCCATGGATTAGAAGCAGGTCCCTAGGTCCAGTCCATACTCAACAGGAGGGGTTATACAAGGGCATGACTACCAGGAGTCTGAGATCATTAGAAATCATTTTAGAAGCTACCTTCCACACACTTTTATTTTTTCTTGGAGTTCTCTTTCCCTCTGTTGCTCTCATCTGGACCAGTTAATCTCTAGTCCTGCTCTCAGCTGACATCCTGAGAGTTCCTATTGCCATTTTCCTGCACTGGAGTCTCTGTTTCCTGGATCCCATGATCTCCTTTCTTGCTTTACTCTCTTATTTTAGGACAGCATATTGGCAACTATTGCTCCCTAACAAAGGTACTGGGGAGGTAAATTTTCTAAATCTGTTCATGTCTGAAATGTCTGTGTATTAATTATTCCTAATATTTGGCCTGGTATAGAATTCAAGGTTAAAATTTCTTTCAGAATTCTTAAGGCCTTACTCCGTTTTCTTCCAGCATCAGGTAGAGCTGTGAAGTCTGGTCTCTCATTCCTTTGTAAGTGACCTGTTTTCCCACCCTCTTGGGAAACTCTCAGGATCTTTTCTTTACCCTAGATGTTCTGAAATTTCACAGTGATATTCCGTGGTATAGGCTTGTCTTTGCTTATTGTTCTGGATACTCCATGCACCTTTTCAGCCTGAGACTCCCGTCCTTAAGTTTTGGGAGTTGTCCTTGTATAATTTCTTTGATGATTCCCTCTTTCCATGTTATCTCTTCTCTTTCCGGAATTCCTATTGTTGGATGTTGGGCCTTCTAGATCAGGGGTCAGCAAATGTTTTTTGTAAATGATCACATAGTAAACATTTTAGGCTTTGGGGGCCATATATGGCCTCTGTTACATATTCTTTTTTTTATGTACAACACTTCACAAATTTAAAAAGCATTCTTAGCTTAAGGGACATAGAAAAACAGGTCGTTACTTGGGCCATTAATTGCCAACCTCTTCTAGATAGATATATCCTA